>NC_045604.1:15288672-15383672 GCF_009762305.2 Zalophus californianus | reverse complement strand
AAGGAAGGAAGGAGGAAAGGAAGGAAGGAAAGATGGAAAGGAAGGAAGGCAAGAAGGGGGGAAGGGAGAGGGAGGGAGGAAGGAATGGATTTAAGGTTAAGCGGTGGAGCTAACATTTTGATATTTGGTGTGGTTGAGTCACTTGACTCACTTCTGCTCTGGTTTACCTATAACTCTCAATCAAATTCAATGGCCAGTGAATCCAAACACAATAAGGGAGGGGGAGCATCCAATTTTAGCAACTAATCATTTAAGGAACTTGCCAACTACTCCGATGAGTAGTTAAATGGCAATTACCTTGTTTCATTAAAATTTGTGATCAGGCATATCTAGGGTACACTATCAAACACGTTGATTTTCACTGATTGAAAAAAGTGTCACACATTTCCTTTTTTATTCATCCTCCTTTCCTTGAATCTTGCATTTTGGAAATGTATAAACAAAATTGAAAGACAGGGCAAATATGTTACATTCACCTAAACTTGTTATGAGAGGTAGGTAGGTAATCTGGAACAAAGGACACAGAACACAGGGGAAGGAGATGAGGGCAGGGAAGAAAGACATAATGAAGCTACTGGTAAAAAGCCATTTAAGTTAAACATTCTGGGGCTCCAAGTAACATCAATAGGGTGAGTCAAACTTCCTGACTCTCAAGTTTGCTCACATATAAAGTGGGGATGATAAGAACAAAACCTACCCAGAGAATAACAGCAGAATCGTTGTAGGTATCCAATAAATGTTTATGAAAGTGCTTTGTAAACAATAAATAACCATATAGATGTTAGTTCTTTTTGTATTGAAAACTTAATCTCATTAAAATGAGATTATCACATACGTATGCACACACACATGCATATATATTTATTTGGACAGAGCTACATGAGTCAGGGTAGAGATCATGTCATGTATATCTTTTATATTTCCCACAGTACCAAGCATAGAGTTGGGTACGTAGCATCTACTCAAATACTTAAACTGGATTCAATGATTACTATGAAATTATGATTCATTTTTGATTAGAGGTATACAATAGCATGGCTATGTATGGGTGGCAAACATAATTTGGAGACACCTAGTAATGGAGCCTAAGGAATGTTGGAATAGAGATGACGTGCGCACGGGTAATCCAGCATGGTTACAGAATGGGCATTAGGTCACGAACCATGGACTCAGGGGTGACAGTCAA
Organism: Zalophus californianus; assembly: GCF_009762305.2. Lineage (NCBI taxonomy): Eukaryota > Metazoa > Chordata > Mammalia > Carnivora > Otariidae > Zalophus > Zalophus californianus. The sequence continues at coordinate 15,382,486 of NC_045604.1, read as the reverse complement.
TCTCTATGAGCATCTTTAACAAGATTTAGGTTGTCTCTTGAACCGGATCTCCGTCTAGGAAAACTGGCAACTTCTTGTCGGTTTACATATTTTTATTTCTAGCAAGGGTAGCTGCAGAAAATAAAGGACCTTAGGTGACCTTGCAGATTATTTTTTTCATAGCATATTTTTCAACTTACTGGTTCCTGTTTCCCTATCATAGTTGTGACTTCAGAAACTGATAAACATTCAGTTATTTTAGGTTTGGCCAAGAAGGATGAACTAGATTATTTAGATGCTAATGATCCTGCCCACCTAAGACAAATGATGACCATATCCATACACAGATCCTTTTGGTTAAATAAGCTTCCCTCCTACTTTTGTATTACAACCGATGTTTATGGTAGATATATTTTGAAATGGATTTTATTAACACTGACTTTTTGGATCACTTGGTTTTAATTGCAGTAAAATGACAATCTATGTGCAGTATCTTAGGAACTAAAATGAACACTGATATTTTACATTTAGATCATGCTTTATAATTTGCAAATTAATTATACATATGTGTTTAATTTGCATGTGTATTCTTTCCCTCATTTGATTTTCACAATATAACTAACGGCTAGAGCAATTAGGTAACTCAAAAAAATTACTCCCCTACACCTTAGGTTGTCTGATTTTACTTTCAGGTTCATTCCAGCCTTGGAAACCACAAGGATAGGTGCAGAGGTAGACAACTACCAGGTACACGAAACAGAACTCCCAAATATTTGGTAATTGAATAGAATTATAATTTAAATAGTATTTATAAAGTATCAAGGCTTTCGGTCTAAAATTTACATTTTCTCCACTTACCTAAAAGACTCAACTACTTCATAGTTCTGCAATCAAGTTACATACACAAAAGAAAAATTAATCCTGAGAAAAGAGGCTGTGATCACTTCAATTCATTCACAGCAAAGTAGAAATTACAATTACCTGTAAATTCAGTTCTGGGATGGGCTAGAGAGGGGAACCTCAGGGCCAATGAGCAGTTTGGGGCTATGCATATTTTAAATCAACTAATCAATAAAATATTTATCAAGTTCCAGTGATAGAGATCCCAAACTGAGTCTTAGGTGCTACTTATATAACTCTCTCTTAGTCAAACATGCCCTTGACCCGCACATCAAACCATAATCACACGCATATACACGGAAACATATTTTTGTGTTATAAATGGAAACATAATCTTATGGTAATTATTTCCACCACATTTGTTTGTGTGTCTTTTTGCACATATCATCATCACTTAATGGTGCTACCAGTTTAAGATAAGGAATGGGCATTTTAAAACCTCCACAACTTTGGTTGGGGATGACATCATCTTAAAAATCGGTCTCTACATAAAATGCTGTTAGAACAATCTTTAAACAGCATCATTAGCAATAGATGTTTGAAATACCCTTGGGTATTTGCCCACAAAATTTATATGCTAATGTAGAAATAGTTTATACGTGTTCTTCAAAGATTTCTGCCGCTTCTTGAAAAGTCTCAATACTTCTGTTGAGAAAAATATAAAAATCCAACTCAGCGAGCAATTTTTGATACATTCTTCTAATTGCATATTTTTTTTTACAAAAAAAATGCTTCAGTGTAAATGAAAAATACCGGTTTCTATACTTTAGATTTCTGTTTCTCACACGAATAAACTACACGTAAAGACTGATCACATTATCTTCCTAGTGTGGTTTTCCTGTAGAGCTAAATATTTCCTGCCTTCACTGAGAGTATGAGTAAAAATTGTAGAGTTTTTTTTCTGTTTTGATATCATTCCAAAGGATACCATTTTATAAATGTGACTAAGAGGCCCCAAACTTACAGAGAGTCCTCTTCTTTAGCAAGCGAGGGTTTAATTTGTCATGTTAAAAATAAACAAACCTACCTGAAAATCTGCCATCTTTGATAAAGGAAAATTTTTCTAAAATACATTCATTCACTTAATTGTTCAAATACCCTTCTATTCTCTTAAACTGTCGGATGAGACCCATAATATATTTAAGCCACTTATATAGGTCAGCTATTATGGGTTATGCTTTTTTAAGCACCATCTGACTAAGCACATTCTGCATTTTGCTAACAAAGTAACAGTACATAATAATATTTTAATCAACCACAAAGAACAATAATAGATCTGACTGCTGGGCTGATAATCGTCTTATCACACCCTGTGAAACCTAGCTCTAATATTTGGCGGAGCCTCCATTACTTGGCAGCCCATTCTAAAAAAGGCCAACAATGGGGAGAGAATGAAGTGGAGTGTGCAGTAACTCCGTATCTACATAAAAGAGATTAGAGGCGACAGCGTTCCATTTTACAGCTCAATCATATTGTGTTAGCATGCGCTTATCCGAGCGCAGACGAAATTGAAAGAGAAATAAAAAAGAGTCAGGCAGATAGGAACCAGAAAAGCGAGGCATGAGCAATTTCCAAGGATATAAAAGGATGCTAATGGCGGGGCCCTGTCATTCTTAAAAAGGGCTATTAGGGCACCATCATCTGTTCTTGTGCCCTTATGCTCCTCCAACTAAAGTCAAGCATTTTCTAAAGCCCTTGTGATCTTTTTTCTTCTATAGATAAAGTATGGTCATGTTTCCTAAGAACACAATTTTCCATTTATATGATTTATTAAAGTAAGTCAACTAATTCGATTTACTGATAAAAAAAACACTCCATATGTATTTTTCTTCAATATTTTCTTTTGTTGAATTCTGCACTTTTTTTTATGTAGCAAAAGCAAGGATGTAAGAGTCCATTCCCAGCAGTGCTGAGAGGCTACTCATCTTATCTTAGATGCTAAACTTAATTTTTGAACTGTGTGTGTGTGTGTGTGTGTGTGTGTGTGTGTGTGTGTGATGACACAAACTGAGAACAGCATATAGAGAGCAAAGGCTTAGATTTTAGCATTAAAGAAAGATTTCACTTTAATTTTAACAGAAGCCTTACACAAAGAGTTTTAAAGTTAAGACAAAGACAGGTGAAATTTCAGTTCTGATTTGACTTTAATTCAGGCTCTGACCCCAGTTATGAGGACTGGGTCATGTTATCAAGAACATGATTTTACTTCTATCAAGGCAGAAATGTGACCTTAATCTTTATATTCTCTTTGTCTCCTGCCCTACCAGCCCCCCATCCTATACTCCACATTGCTGCTAGGCCCAGCCTCCTTGAACCCAGTGTATACCAGCACTCCTAACTTCAGAGCACCCTCTTCTACCTCAAAACACGGCCTGGCTCGCTTATTATTTAACAATTTAAAAGAATTCCAGTTAATTCTTGTTTGGCTAATCCTTTTCTGAAAAGCCAAGCCACTCCTTGTAATCATTTAAACACCCTGAGGGTATCACGAGCACCAGGGCTGTGAATCATCACTCCACAGTGACCTCCTCTGGCATTTGCTATGGAGAGAGAATCACGTCAGTCCCCACCAATTCTAAGCCTCAGCTTAAGACTGAACACATAATCGTATAGTAATTGTTTCCACCACTGGAAATGCTGTTACTCATAGTTATTTAAAGTTACTGTCTTCACTAAAGTCACCAGAGAGCCCCTTTACTGTGACAGGTTTCTTTGTAAGCTGACATTTCTACCATGATGCACAACTGGACCCACAAATTTATCATTGACTTTTCCTTACCAGAGAGCATCATAAGAAGTTGTTGACTTTTATTGGTCTTTATTATGGGATGTCTGGACAATATTAAAATATTGGCTTAACACGTCTCTTAATTCAGGGAGAACCTGTGCAGAGTTCTTTAAAATAATGGGTGGCTTCGAGTCATAGTGACACAGTCTTTCATGCTGCTGTTATCAGTAATATGAACACTATCATCATTATTATTTTGAAGTGGCTCTTTCAAATGCAGTCAACCGGGTATCCTGATTCTACTCCAGGAAGCAATGTTGAATATGCTTTGAAGGCATCGGATACATTTGTGAATTTGTGTAAGTGTTTTTACCTCTTTATGCCTCAAACGTCCCTATCTTTGAATTAAAGATAATAGTACCTGATTTCTGGATTAAAACAAGAGTTCTCGGTTGGGGAAGACGGCACAGTTTTGCCCACCAGGGGACATATGTCCACATCTAAAGGCATTTTTGTTTGTCATAACTCAAGGGTGCTAGTGATTGAAACCCAGGATGCTGAACATCCTACCATGAAAAGGACAGTCCCCCACAACAAAGGATGACTGGTTTCCAATACCAATAGCGTCAAGGCTGAGAAACCCTGGGTTCGAATAATGATTTTTTTGGTCTTTTTTATTTTATCTTATTTTTAAGAAAGGGGGGGAGAGAAAGAGAGAGAGAGGAGAGAGGGGCAGAGGGAGAGGGAAAAAGAAAATCTTAAGCAGCCTCCACACCCAGCAGAGAGCCCCAGACATGGCTCAATCTCACAACCCTGAGATCATGACCTGAGCCAAAATCAAGAGTCGGACGTTTAACCAACAGAGCCACCCAGGTGTCCCAGAATAACGGTATTTTAATATGTGAGTATAGAGGTGCCTGGCTGGCTTAGTCGGTAGAGCGTACAACTCTCGATCTCAGGGCTGTTGGTTTGAGCCCCACATTGGGTGTAAAGATTACTTAAAAAGAAAATCTTTTTAAAAAATTTTTTAAAAAATGTGAGTATGTATGTACATGTGTGTACATGTCTATATATATGAAGTAATGAAATATATAAATACAAATGATACATATTGATTATCTAAAAAAGTGTGGATACTTCAACAAATGTTAATTTTTTTTTTTTTGCTCTAAACCCTTCATAGCACTTTTCATCTAGATAAGTTTTCATACACTGTTTAAGCAAATTCTGACAATTCCCACTGTCACAATTCCCAAATGTCTTAACACCTTTTAGCATACCCCCTTTTTTTTTTTAGAAATCACATAGATGTGATTACAATTGAAATGTGGCATCAACTATCCATATGATCAAATTCTCAACCTTCTTGTACGTGTAGTAACCCTTATTAGGTATCTTCTAAAGAACACACTCAAGCTCACCTATTTAACTAGTTTTGACTTAATTTGGGGTGCTTTATTAGCAAACAGTGTAAGACAAAGTAGCTAGTATAATACAGAGTGATGTTTAAATTAGTTTACAATTTGCTTGGCCTCATCTAGAACTGCACTGAACAAAGCCATTCAGAAATGTCAGCTGTGTTCCTAACCACTGTAACAAATTGTCGCTTGAACGCTGCACACCTAATGACTTCAAATTAGCTTCACTGCGATATCGCCTGACAGTTCGTTACGACTGTTAGCAACATAGCTGGCGTATCATGACCAAGAAATTGGTTTCAGTGTGGGCTGGGAAAGGGACTTCCATCAATTTGATTAAAGAAATTACTGTAGCATTCAAAGCATAAAGACAAACTAGTTTAAGGAGACAGAAATAAGTTAACCAAACCAGAAAGACACTGCTCATCGTTCAAAAACTTATTTACAAATTACTTGAAGATCAAAGTTCAAACAGAAATAATTCAGGTAGGCTGCTAAAATTCTCAACACTTGTGACCAGGTGTGTTTACCTGTTATGGGATGTTATGGGATGGGCCAGGAAAGAAAAGTAATAGGATACTTTAAAAATACTACTTTTAAGTTACCATCTGAGAAAGTTTAGGTCGTCTATTTAATATTTATTTTTACAACTTGTGTACAAATTCATGGTAAATACCTAACTGTCAACCAAAGCTGCGCTGGTAAATAACGAACAGCAATTAAATGTAAACAGCCACCATGAACAACAAAATGAGTGATTCTTAAAAGGAAAAAAAAAAAGGTACGTTAGATGTGTGCTGACAAAGACATTTTTTAAAGTGAAAAGAAAAAAGCGAAGGATTTCCTTAGGAGAAAGCTCAGAATTTTAAGAGGGAGAAAGATAGATTTTTTTAAAAGTTATATTCTCTTTACCTTATGCTGGCAATAGTACCTTTGCATATGAAAAAAAAAATAACCAGAGTTCAAGGTGGTACAGATAGAGAAAGGTTTATGATTCTATTAAGGTCAAGCAAAGCTCGAAATTAAGTATGATAAAAGCAATGTAAAAGTTAAAAAAACACAATAATGAGAAATTTTTGGATACGCCTAAAACTACATATTAGGGAATTACTGAAACCTTTTCTCCTTCATTTTTTTTTTCTTTTCAGAAAATGTACCTGGAATATGCTTCGCCCATCCAATGATAACCACCAACTCGCGGTCAGCCAAGTCACACAGGGTAGTGAGAGCTTTGATGTCACTGTCGGGGACAGTAGGGTCAGGCATGGCATAGATCTTCTCCGGTTCGGCCACCAACAAATGTGAGACAATCTTGTTATCTGCAGGATCAGACCAGAGCACTACAAGATCACTAGCAGCATCATCCCTCTTTCCCAAACCCTAAAGTATGCTGCGTTTTGACAAATCATTCCAATCGCCTACAATAAACCCCAACTATTCTGTTTCTGGTTCAAAATATGCAGAGTAAACAGCGTTCAGGAAAACTTAAGAGGAAGAAATGAGCCACTGCAGTTGTAACGGGATGCATTCCTTTCTTCTTCTTTGCTCTACCTGCCTTTGCTGGAATGAAGCATCTGTCCTGTAATGAAATTTTTTATAGCAAACAGATAAGAGAAGTTAGATGCTTTCTGGGTTGACTCTTTGATTCTTAAGTGGGATTTGGGGAAGCAGATTCAATAGTGTACAACATCTTTAAACTAAAAATCCACAGTCAGCCCCTGAAATATAGAATATAATGTGGAAGGCAAAGAACTACCTATGCTGATAGTCATAATGCGCACGAAAGTCATTAATTGTCTTAATTCCTTTAAAGAAGAGCAGAGATCAGAGCCCTTCTGCCTGGGTGAATTACTGACTATATAACTCTACCTCTGTGGGATGCATTAAATAGGAATTTCTCTCCTTTCTCTCCCTCCCCACACGCCCAGGCAATCTTTCAAATATAGCCAACATCCGTTTCCAGAAAAATACTCCTACTTAAATGTTACAATATTTTCTCTTCGGAGTGTCTAATTCTTTAATCCTCTATTTTCATCTGTTGTCTTTAGTTCATTCTCTGGTTCAGATTTATCTGTCTGAAATTTGTGATATAGGTTTTTAAAATCCTTCGTAAAATAAACACTAGAGACAAATGGAAATCATCACATCAAATGTGTTTTATTGCTCAGGGGCATGTGAGAGTTTATGGAAGGATGGTAAAGCCTTGCTAACAGAATGATTTTTCTTGTTGGCCCTATTTTCAATTTCTATGTGTAGCTTTAGATTTTATACTTTCTTCTAAGTGAAGAGATACAAATGGGTAAGGATAAACCCAAATATTTCAGTGTTCTGTGTACTATTACTCTAGCAAGCCAGGGCATTAAATGGGACTTTTGTGAGCAAAGCCAGTTTCCTCTGTGTTTACTAGATAATTTTCCTTTCATTATAAGTTTTTAACTTTTTTAGCCCCAAATGAAAAGACTGCATATACCTTAGAATTGAAAACATAGCATTCCCTTTAGTCTTCTTTAACGAAATGACAAGGAAATTATCCAAGCTATAATTAGCCATTTTTCTAACATTTTAACATTTTATTATTATGGCTGCTATATGAATTACATTTATTGCAAATAATCAACAGATAACCATTCATTGACAGTAATATTCAATTATCACCAAATTGAAATTGCAGATTTGGGAGGAAATATTCCCAAACACCATATTTTGTAGGGAAAAAAATAAAAATAAATACAGATTCTTTTTTTTTTTTTTAATTTGTAGGATCTGTTAAGAATGGCATTTGTTTCTTGTATATGCTATGGAAACAACACCCTGTATTTTCAGTTACGCTTGGAAAAGTTTCAACTTTCATCGCTCTGACAATGCAACAAAACCTGTCAGTAACCGTGAGTTTTCTCAGGATTAGATGAAAATGCAGTATTTAATAAAGGGCACAAAAATGTGCCCAAAGGAAAGCCTGATTCTGGTTCTTTTCATCCTGGGAAGATGGTTACCTGCTTGACCCAAGTCAATGGATACTTGACCAGAAGGGTCGGAGAAATCTGGTTGAAGCTAAGAAATTCCCATCATTCAGAAAATGGAATAGCCAGCAGCACTGTTTCCAGGTAAATCTTATTTAATGTTTCCCTAATTAGAATCAATAGAACCCAATTTCCATTCTTGGGCTTCTGTAGTACACAAACAATCAGTCAGGGTCCAGAAATCTCCCTCAGCCACTTTCTCAGCAAAGCCCAGGCACAGCCTCTCGACACTTATCTGACAGGATCTGAAAATTAAGTTTTATAAATGTTTGTTACAAAAACACACTAATTGGATGGACTAAGGAAAATTAACACAGAGGCCTTGAGATAATGAGTAATGATTTATTAGGAGTCCTCTTTATCTCAGACAAATGGAGCTCACTGAAATTGCTATAATCTCCTTAGAGGTACTTGACGAGCCACTTCCCAATTTCTCAGGTTTATGCCGAAAACCATAGATGTTCCTCCATCATGTGGACTCGCAAAATGGGCCAGAGCTCATTTTTCTCCCAGTCGAGGAAATTATCAATGGTTTCGGTCAATGCTCATGTAAAATGAATGAGAAATGGGCAGTCTGTATAATACTGAGTCTAGGAAAACTAACCTCTAATGAAATTAAGCATTAGTGTTTATTGCGTTTTATTGTATTATCAGAAAGTTTTTTTACTATAATGTGCAAAATCTGCTTAATGCAGTCCTAGATTGTATTTGCAGAATGCCAAACAGCTTATGCAGGCTGAGGAGGAGATGCCAGATTGGACAATTGAAGGTATAATCAACATAATGTTTTTTGGAAAGACGAAAGGAAACTATGCCATATGTTCACTTAAGCTTTAATTTTATGTAAAACTGGTTGTTTTTCCTTTGACATAGCTAAAATGTCCTTTCATTTACAGTTCAGGGTCCGTTTTATTTATTTAACAGATCCCCATATGCTCACGTGTGTGATGCCCAGCAGCGACCCCTCCTGGAGAGTCGGAATGAGAAGCCGGCACTTCCTCTTCCCTTGAAAGCAGATCAAACATTGCCCTTGTCTCTTCTACAACTGCTATGGATGCAGCCTCCTCTGATATGTGCTGGTTGTGTCTTCTTGAGACCGAGACAGCTAAATGTGGGGACTGTTTCCATCAAGCACTTCTCAGTGCCTCGTACGAACTCTATGCATAAATATCCTAAAAGGCTAGTTCTGTTGCATTAGAACTATGAACTGATTTTTCAGAAAATGGGATGCAGTTATTGCCTCAATCTACATCCCAGCTCCTTCTAGTTAATGACAAAGAGAATGGGGCTTGCGTTTTAGCAATGTACCCATCATCCTTTCAAATTGCAACCTGGCATTATAAAACCAGGGACTCTTTAAAAACAATTCATAATGCCCATAAGGGCATCTGAGATAGAACCATCAACCTATGCTTGTTATCAGGAGGGCCTATTCTTGTTTTAATCTATTGCTAGCTAGTGTGTTAACCTTCTATAGTGCCAAATTAATGAGGCTCCTAATGTATTTTCATTGGGAGGTTGAGCAGTCAAACTCATTTAGTTAGTGAAAACTACAAAAATCACTTTCTTGTGAAATCTGAAACTAACAGCTCCAATGAACTAATGATTACAGTATGATCCATTTTATGTACCTCTGGAAATAAAGATAACCAGTAAATGTAAAATTCGCACTATATAAGCTATGCCTTAATATGCTTATGCTTCTACAAAATGACTAGGTGAAAAAAGGGCAGGGGAGAGAAAATCATAGGGAAAAAAAAAGAAGATAATTAGCGGAGTAGCCGTTGCTCCTCAAAGGCAATCCTTGGGAACAGAGTCACAGCCCCCCAACAAAGACAAGTCTCCTTGGAGTCGGTAGGGATGGGCATGCCAAAACTGATACACATAGAGCCAACTGGGAGGATTCTGTATGTTGGAAAGCCAGACATATCTGCTGTACTTACATGGCTTTTTGGCTGGCTGAACCAGCTGAGGGTTCAGGTAGGGGCTGTTCTCCGCATCTATTCTGCGCTTGTACTTCTGCCGACCTCCACGTACTCTGTCAAGACGCACCCCTGTGGGCAAAGACAGGCACTGGCTTACTGCTGACGTATCCATCTTTGAGACCAGTCAAATACATAGAGTATCACCCATGGGTGCTATGGAGACAGACTGCAGAACACAGAATGGTCCAGAGGTATTGGAGGAATGTTTAAAAAAGTGGTGGCTAAACCAAAATGGCCAGGGGTTGGAAACCAAATCTGGGAGAGCATGACAAACCTGAAACACATTTCATGCAAGGCCATCAAAATCACATTTACATACCAAAGGAAAGGCACATTTCCATGGGAGTTAATACAAAGAAACTGTTACTTGGTACTAGCCTAGTTTCTCAAATTGAAGACAATGGCAATCTGGTATCCTCTTTACCAGTCACCCATGAAAGCTGACCACGTAAGAGCGATCCAACCCTCCCTAGTCTACCAGAGGGTTCACTATGGACCCGTGGGATTTAAGTGAACTGAAGACACCTTCATGCTGTGGAAAGCCGGAATTACACTCTGCAAGATGAGATGTAAGGATTGTTCCCTATTATAACGTCAACATGTCTCAGAGGAGAATGTTATTTACATTTTGGCGCACATTTGTATTTTCTTCCAAATGAGAGAAAACTGGGAGTAAGTTTGGACTGGACATGGGACAGAAAGAGGAGCTTCCTGTAAGAATTCAGAAGGCTAGGATGTCGCAAGAGGGCTGTGTTCGTGAGGCAGAGCTAGGGGTGAAGCCAGAAAAGGAGGTAGACAGGCAGTTACTAAAACTTCCCTGGGTCAAAATGCAGCGGTTTTTGCTGGCATGGGATTTAAAAGATTGAGGAAAGAGGTAAAAGGGAAAGAAAGGAATTAAAAATAAATGTTTCATGTATAGGGGGAGTGGCGAGAAGAGCTTGTTAATAACTTGGTTACCAGTCTGTCATGGTGAAGTTTTAGGACAGGGCCATATAACACTTTATCTAATACAGAGGTTACTTGGGAGTAAGAACAAGGCAGAGACTCATTCTGTGATATTATCTTAATTGATAAAACAGTATAACATTATCCCTTAATAAATTCAACTGAGTAGTTCGCTGTACATGGCATTTCCCAAAATGTTTAGAAAATACATTTGGTTCCACAGCATCATCGGTATGATTATTTTACTGAAAGGCCTCTCAGAGCCTTTAAAATGCAAATGACCTCTGTAAGACTCTCAGAAGGAGATGCAGCCCTATGCAGTGTTTTGCGAACCAATTTTACCAAAGATCCGGTCTTGGGAATATTTATGAATATCACATGGAACATGTGAATTGTGGGTTCTCTGAGTTATGCGACACCGTTTGGGAAACGCTGACACAGTTCTGTGTGAACCCTGAAGTGAATATAGATACTCGAATGTTAAGGATTACTATTCTATCATGAGATAAAGTAAAACACAATTTTCATAGTATCTTAATAATACAACTTTAAGAGTTGATTATCTTTCAGTGAAACATGGAAATACACACTTGGTTCTAGATAAAGCCTGAGATGTCATACTGAAACGTCAGAGCAGCGCTTAAATGAAATCAGGAGATGACTTCAAGAGCAATTAAGTAGGTTTTGACAGCAAATTTCACAAAACAAAGACCCTGGTATAGTGCCTAAGTATTTACTGAAAATAGTAGTGCTTGTGAGTCACGAACAAGCTGTATTTCCTTACTGCTGCTTTTAAAGCACTTTCTGCCTACGGTAGAGCTCTGTTCCCTTGTTCATCTAATTTCTAGTGTACAAAACTAGGTGACAAACAAACTGTGTAACTGGGATACTACACTTTATTGTATTAGGATGCTGATTTCATAGAGATGAAACATAGAATACAAAGAACAGAAATATTTAATCAAAATGTTTAAAATACTGTAAATCAAACACTGTAACTGAAGATTCTACCTCTATTGCACTTGACAACACATAGGTTTAGACCACAATTTCTCACTGGTAGGAATAAATGCAAAGGATATGTTGAGTTAAAAAAGAAATATCTATCTATAAAAAAATGAAGAGCATTCAGAGGAAAAAAAAAAGATATTAAAAGTCACCAGATAAGAATATTTTAATGTAATTGTAAGAACTCCTATTTTATAGAAAATTTCTTGGGTTATCTAGTCTAAAATTGTTTGCCTTGCATCTATCAAAATGCAATATGTATCATAAATTTATATAAACTTGTTAGCCAGATCCACAGTCTGTTATAATGATTTTGTGAAAAGATTAAAGATCCCCCTTTCAATGTTTCCAACTATAATAGCATAATAATTTATTCCTAAATATTAGGTGAAGACTATGTCTTAAAAAAATAAAGCATAGTTTCCGAGGCAGAATGGCTGAGTTTTTTTTCTGGGTCTTTAATTAACTGGCTCTGTAAACTTTGTTGAGTTCCTTAACCTATTTATTTTTTCAAATATAAGATGGACATAAAGATATCCTTCTGAATGTTTTGCTGTAATGATCCAATATTATATTTATATAATATATTAATATGTTTGGATATGATACACATGCATTATTAAAATATTTCATAAACCTTAAAATGCCAAGGAAAATAGGGAAGTTATTATGTCTGTTTTGTTGAAATATTGCTATATTACTTCACTGATAGATATTTTGCATCATGATCATTTATTAAAAATCTGTCCCCATGGAATATAACAGGCTACCTTGCCTCAGTTCTGAGGCAAACAGACTGAGGAATGCTGGAGTGGTAAGATAATTCAAAGGGTACAAGCCAAATAATGATACTCATTTGATGTCCAAATGATTTATAGAATTATTTGGTATTCCATTCTACGTACTGCTCATCCCTGTCATTAATAATGTCATTTTAGATATTGTTTTAGAATAGATACAGAATTGAATCCAAATTCTACCAAAAATGAGGATGCTATCCCCTCATGTGTGCTTAGCTGTAAGCACACAGTACAAACTTAAGCAGAGAACTGATAATTATCCAATTCACCTAATGCATTTAAAAGTCTCCCCAATAGTTTAGCAGACACGAAGATAAACAACAGTTATTTATGATCTGGACCTAGGAAATCCAGATTTGCCCTAAAGAGACGTCAATTGAATCCAGGTATTTCCATCAAAGGTGATGAAGCCTGTCTCTTTCCTTCTTCAGTCTGTTGAAATACAAACCATTTCTGTCTGGACTTGACTTGTAACCAGTTTTTTTGAAAAAGGTGAAAAGTAAGATTTCTCCCAGGAAATTAGATACCCACAATGTTCAATGTGTGACAGGATTTGAAGTTAATTAAGGCAATTGGATTTTCTATTCATGTGGAGGCCCCTATTATCTTTTGTTTTTTAAATAAAACATTTTAAGAGTTGGCATTACCTACCAAGTAGAATGTTTCACATCGCTTCTTCTTTCACATACTGCATGTGCCTACATTGCCACAAGGGAATTACAAATCGTCTACATTGTCAGAATTTACAAAGTTGAGAAAGCAAGAATACGGCAAGGAGGAAAAAAAAAATAGGCCGTGAGGCAAATAAACGCTAAGAGAAGTAAAACAGTTCAGAGGCAGGTCTTCTTAGGTCAGCTCATTTTAAGTCTACGTTTTATGCCGAAATGGAAATTTTTACAATTTTATACAGTCCAAAGTCAAACGTATTTTTCACATTTTTAATAGCACAAAGTCAGAGGCATTTCATAGGGTAATAAAAGATCTCCCCTTCAGAGAATTATACAAGGATACCCTAGCCTACTTTTCTAAATTAAAGACCAGGCTTTTACAATGTTGTTCCCAAGCAAAGGTTTGCTCAAATTATTAATTACGCAGACCCTTGGAATACTTAAGAAAGATGCAGACAGTCACGTTAAAGTGATAATATTTTTTAAGAGACAGTGAAGTTTTTTTAAAGATTAATTTAATGAATGCTAAGTAAATCGTTGTGTTAAATGCATGTTACCACACACGTCTTGTAATTGAGTTCTTGAGATCAGCCTGGAAAAGCAAGCCTTCTGAAACAAGAAGGTAAAGAGGGTGGGAACTTTCCCTTCCACTCTAGGTCTTCTTGATACCGCAGTTGCCTTTGCTGCAGAAGGAAACCACGCTCCTTCCCTTGGGGAAGAGAGGTACCTAGCAGCGCCCTTGAATTCTCCTGAGATTCCTGTGAGGGAACCATCACCAACAGAGGATAGAGAAAATCCCTTTGAGGAGCTGCAGGGAAAGAAGCTAAGGCAGATTAGCAGTATGAGACAGCAGCGGGTCATTTTAGTGGCAGCCTCTGATGGGGTTCTCCTTCGGGACAATGTCCTAAAAGAGCATACCAGTTTAACAGAGAGTACTTGTGCATATTTATAGGCTGCTCTTACAGGGATGAGTGAAAGTTATTTGTATATTCACACATATTCTCCAGGGAGAAACTAATCATATTAAATTGTTGAGGATTGTGTGAGAAAATAAAAGGTACCAACCCCCAGCTATCTTCAACTACTATGGCCCCTTCTCAAAACAGACAGAGATACTGTTACCTTCGCTTCCTGATTCAGCAGTCTTTGACTCCTCATACCTACATTTTCCTCCCAAGCCACGTCTTCATTATTAATTGAATGAATCAATCTCTGCATGAAGTGTCTTGGAATACACCAAAATATCAGCCAGTTACTAGCAGTCATTGGCTGTCAAGAGCTTATTATAGTCTAGGCAACGGGTTAATTGTTTTACATATATGAACACATTTAAGCCTTATAGCAATCCTATGGCCGGGGGCGGGGGGTGCTATGATTATCGCTGTTTACAAGATGAGAAAGCCGGAAGGAGCGCGCAAGAGGCAGAGACACGGGTGGGAGCTGGGAGAACGGCTGCAGAGCCCACATTCTTAAGCGCTATGTTTATACTGCTTCCCTGCCATCAAATTCTATTTTTGGAAAAGAGCATTTGGTATTTACTCCAAAAGCTCGAACTGCAGGCAGATACAACCCGATCATCACGGTAAACAATACTCGCGGCACGATGCAGGGTCCCTCTGCCTAGGGAGGAAGGCAGAACGCTGGGTGAGCCGGGGGAGGAATGAATGCTCTTATTCAACGGAAGGGTTAGTGATTGTGCATCACTCCATAAAGGGGGGGGGGGAGGGGGGCAGGACTTGAACAAGTTTACAGCTATGAGACTGTGGACAAACCGAAAATAATAAAAAGATTCCGTGTCTCTGCTTTTCCACTGAGGCAGAGGCCCAAAGACATTCATTTCCTTCCTCCTTCTGCTATTGCAAATGAGACAAGCCTGTTTTGCCTGGGCCACGGATGCAGAGCAACCTTCTGGCTGCATTTTCAGCTCATGAGGGAGGCCCAGACAGCAGCGGCTTTTCCACCAGACACCCCTGGTCTGGCTGAGGCTTACATTTACTTCCACCGGAATATCATGGCAACAATTCAGGAACTTTGGAAATGGCCTGGCTGTGTGTGGAAACGCTCTGAGTTCTGCTGAAATAAAAGGAGAAAATCACACAGGGAGAAAAAATGCATATCCATTAGGTGGGCTCTTTTTTTTTTTTTTTTTTTAACTGAGTCCTTAGTCACTAAAAGAGATAAAAGCCATGACTCACATTAAAGCTTCCTTGCTCTACAGATGAATTAACAATTAGCAAGGGAAAGTCTTTCCTTTTGGTCTCCTGATAGCTATCTGGACTATTAAACATGTGGGGCTTGCATAGGCAATTACAAAGGCTTCCCTCTGTTTCAGATTCAAGGTGCATCCAAAATACATCTGTAGATTTCTGCGCATAGGACTTCCTCCTCCATTTTTGCAGAGTTCACGTGATTCACTCTTCTTGCCTGGTTCAGAGGTATGCGCTAAATTTATAACCTGGGTTGGAGCTGAAATCAAAATGATAGAAATTTGAAATAGCCATAGACAAAATATTTTGCAGGGGAAATGTTGTTCCACCAGGGGTAAAGCTGCTTCAGCTTTATGCAGCCCGAATCTATGAGCATGCAGCCTGAATCTATGACACATACAGGTACAAATTAGGTCATCTGCAACAGGTGACAAGTTTTAATTGAATGTCTTCTGTCTGCAATTCTGACAAAAGGTGAATGGAAATAAATGAGTCTGGCGACACGGCCCTGAGCCTTACAATACCCAATATCTCATTATTTTTAAACAGCTATCTATAAACTGATGCTGACAAGCCTTGAACCTTTTATTTCTGCTCAAGATGAGGTGGTTGTGAAGGGAAAAAAAAAAAGAGAAAAAGAAAAACGGGCATCCAGAACATTACATTAAACATGCAATACCTACCATTATCACTTCCCCGATGTAATTAAAGGAAATCTCCTATTCAAAAGGCACTATTTCTTACTTTACTTCATGTCAGAGAGAGAGGGAGGGAGGGAGGGAGAGAGCATGCTTGGCCTGCACTTGCTAAACATAGAGACAACCTTTAAAGACAAAAAGAAAATTTTCCCTTTCCTGCTTTTTGCCTGTTAAAAATTTCATAAACTATTGAAAGAGATATCGCTGTGACTTATGCCTATCTATTTTGTCTTGTTACTCTTTAATATCAGTGACTCTCCCCTTTATCCTTTTTGAAATTGCCTTCTCATATGAATAAAGTTATGAGTTAGTGGGTAAAGACATGAAATGTGGTCGCACATCAACATCAGGAAAAGTGATTCTACTAATTCACAATTAAATGTGACACCGGCAGCAATAAGTTTAACACAATAATAACAGTAATAACAGTGCACAGCACCCCATGGGGATGCTCTGTGTAAACAGAAGCACAAACATTATTTATGCAAAATTCAATGCCCTGTAAAAATGAATTAAATATGAAATCAACCAAGCTGGGTTTACAAGTTGCTGGGTTGAGAGCCAGAGTCACTTTGTTTCATTCAATGGAGAGGAAGACAGGAGGAGGAGTCTAATGACCAAAAAAGCAGATGTGGATTTTAAAGAGAATACAGGTCTGGGGGGTGGCGTGGGGGGAGTGAAAATAGGTAACAGGGAAAGGTAGCAGTGAGTCTGGAGGTCATTTGGTTGCATTAGGTGTGACTCGAGATCAGATGGGTACCCAGCAAAGAGCTTTTGAAGCTCAGAAGAGATAATTTGATAACATGATAATTTTAACAAGAGATAACATGACAATTTTAGCAGAAGAAAACTTTAAGTCCTGGCCAATTTGTTAGCAATTCACCAAAGGTATTATAAATGTACCACCAGACTCAAGCAGAGATGCTGAGAGCCAATTATAAGATACCAAAATGACATATGATGTTTAATAATATTTTTCTGGTGATGTTATTTTGGCAATAATTGAGATTCAAAATAAAGTATGTCTCGTACAAAAAAACATAATATACACATATCCAGATCATGTAAAAAAAAAAGAATTATACCTAGCACATAAAATATGTAGGGAAAAAATCAGTTCGATAGATTAAATGTTAATGTAATATTAATGTATATGTGCCCAAATCTCATACCAGCGATAAATTTTCTTGTGACACTAAGACACTCATTTCTTATTTCTTATGACACTGGCAGCAATAGTTTTAATACAATAATAATAGTAATAACAACGCACAACACTCCACGCAGATGCTCTGTGTAAACAAAAGCACAAATCCTATTTATGCAGAATTCAGTACCCTGTAAAAATGAATTAAATATGAAATTAAACAAGCTAGTTTTCGAGTGGCTGGGATGAAAGCCATGGTCACTTCATTTCATTCAATGGAGGGGAATACAGTGGAGCCTAGCAGCTCCACTGCAGGTCTTGAGTGGAGTCAACAAGTGGCATGGACTGAATGTGTCTCACCACAAGTCCTATGTTGAAACGTAATCCCCAGTGTGATGGTATTTGCAGGTGAGGTGTTGAGAAGGAGATGATGTCATGAGGGTGCAACCCTCATGTTGGGATTTGTGCCCTTATAAACAAGACCCCCAGAGAGCTCCCTCGCCCCTCTGTCCATGAGGGACAGAGAAAAGAGGGTTGTCTATGAACCAGAAAGTTCACCACACAGTAAATCTGCCAGTTTCTCCATCTTGGACGTCTCAGCCTCAGTAGACTTCTGTTGTTTTTAAGCCACCCAGTTTCTAGTATTTTGTTACAGCAGCCCACATGGACTAAAACAAGAAAGGAAGGAACATAAAAAAGGAGTCGGAGAGCTAATCTACAATGGGTCGACTCAGGATCTGATATAAAATAAAAGAAAATACACTGGCTTCCATCCCTTCTCAATCAACTCCATATTCCATCACTAACCACCTTTCACCTGCCAATTGTGCTGTTAAATATCTGTGAGGCAAGTTAATGGAGAAAAGGAAAGGAAAAACAAGAGAGAGTATGAGAGCTAGCATGAGTCTTACAGAAATGCAGAAGCAGAGAAGACAAGCATGTAAGAATCGGAGTACATTCCCAGTTGCCCTTGGCGCTGAGATGTCCACAGCACCATGTGGCCACCCTGGGCCCATTGTCAAGCTAAAATTTTTCTCCCTCAAAGTTGGCAAACTAGATTGTTGAGGAATTTAAGACCTCATGAAAAAAACTGGGGTAGAAGAATCATGAGTGGCAGTGATAATAAGAAAGCACCTTTATATAAATAATACACTCACTAAAATTAAATAAAGAAAAATATTAAAAGACTATCAATAGGAGGGGCACCCAGCTGGCTCAGTCCATGGAGCGTGCAACTCTTGATCTCAGGGTTGTGGGTTTGAGCTCCATGTTGGGTGTAGAGATCACTTAAAAAAAAATCTTAAATAAAAAAAGACTATGTTAAAGTAATGTATCTTGTCCAATTAATTCTCATTTATCATCTTTTGATCTCTTGAGTATTTTCAGCATCTCTGTTCTACCTGGTTTCAGCAAGATGACTATAAGCTCAGTTTGCTGGAGACAATATGCATATAAAAAGGAAAAAAAATTTACATCCAGTTTTCAAGACAAACGTTCAATGACGTATTTAGTTTACTACTCTGAGAATCTAGGTTTTAATAAGGAACTACTCCAGACTCATGCTTAATTGATAAACAATGTTGAAGATTTGGGGGAGAGGTATGCATAATGTAAACACATCAAAATGTTCTGTCAAGGAAAGTAACAAATAGGGAAGTGTATATGTGGAGAGCCAAAGAAAGGTGTATATTTATTTATTTTTTATTTATTTTATTCATTTGAGAGAGAGACAGAGAGCACGAACAGGGTAGGGCCAGAGAGAGAGGGAGAGAAAGTGGGAGAGAATCCTCAAGCAGACTTGGGGAGTGTAAAGCCCAATGCAGGGCTCAATCCTAGGATCTTGAGATCATGACCTCAGCTGATATCAAGAGTCAGATGCTCAACTGATTAAGCCACCCAGGTGCCCCAAGAAAACTGTACATTTAAAGTGTTACGACAGGGGTAGGCCATAACCTGTACTTTTATTCTCAAATTAGTACGTGTGAAGAGTGTGGAAAGAAATAGAAAACATGAATGATACTTCCAGATGCGAAATACACTGGGTCCCAGCTGAAGAAGCCTGCACCAGGTGGTAAATTTCCCAATGGACATCCTGTGTAGAGATGCTACGTGACAAGTTAGTTGGGAGTATACTGCCCCATACTCACATGGTCCACAATGTTAGGAGGGATCTTTAAATCCCAAAGTGTGCCAAGAAAAGACAAACACGGTTTTCCAGGCACAAGACATCTCAAGACAAGGTTTACTATATTTTTGAAATGCAGCCTGGGCTAACCTCAAACTTCAAATTTTTTTATTTATTATATGTTCCAGCTTAATTGCACAAAAAATTGAGGGCAGAGAGCATGGTGAGAAATGACATTCCTAGTGCAACAGCGTCAAGTGATCAAAAATGATTTTGGTGTATGTTTTAATTGTATATTGCTCATCATTGTACATGCGGGATACATCACATGCCCGCCACACATTAGGCATTCAACAGTACTGAGGAAAATGAATAAGTAAATAAATTTATAATATGCCTTATTGCTAATGTAATAATTAGGGGTTTTTTTCCCCATCTTCTGGTTTGTTTGTTTTTGATACTTCAAAACCTCGAATGCGGGACGCCCAGGTGGCTCAGATGGTTGGGCATCTGCCTTCGGCTCAGGTCATGATCTCCAGGTCCTGGGATGGAGCCCCACGTTGGGCTTCCTGCTCAGTGGGGAGCCTGCTTCTCCCTCTTCCTCTGCCTCTCCCCACTGCTCCTGCTCTCTCTCTCTCTCTCTCTTTCTGTCTCAAATGAATAAATAAAAAATTCTTAAAAAAAAAAAAACACAAAAAAACCCTCGAATGGACCCACGGAGAGTTAGGAATCTCTTGTCAATTGTCTCAATAGTTCTTGTTGCTTGTGTTTTTCTCAATGCACTAATATATTATAACTTTAGAAAGGTACAGAAAACTTTTAAAGACAACAAAATAGCTTGAATCCTGAAAAAAGAAGTCACTGAAAGGTAGGACATCGGAGTTTAATTTTTGTATACTCATCCTGGACAATATGAGAAAAAAAAAAAAAACAGCATCTGGTTTGTTGGGAAAATCCTTAGATAGATATGAAGAAAACTTACTAATGAGAATTACACTTAGAAGCTGAATATTGAGCAGGAAAGACCACAGATCCTCACAGTTGGGAAATTTGACAAATGAAGAAAACCATTCTCTTTCCGAGACGTTTTTATTGCCCTCCTGCCTGGAAGCAGATGAATGAGTTTGATCACGTGTTAAGCTCTCTTCCAGTTCTAAGATTCTATGAATGAAATGGTGTATTTAAAAAGATGGAATTGACCCACAGATTCAGAGTACGACAACTACTTGGCAGTTGGAAACATCAACATACTTCATATCTTAAATCAGGGAAGACCGGAGCCAAATGGAGAGCATTAATGAACCAGAAGAGCAGTAGGCTTTCTGGCACAGGTCTTAGCATTCCCCTCACACTGACCTTGGCCAAATGCATTTCCTTTTGTTCTTGACAATAATAAAGCAAATAAAGTGCCCACGTTTGAAAAATGCATCTAGCTTATTACTGCATTAGGAAAAGATCAATGCCTGTTGCACATCACTGTGGAGAATGAAGTATGGAAAATCATAAACAGCTTTGGATTTGTGTGCACTTTACAACAGATAGACTACATTATGCTAAGGGGAGGAGAATATGACCTAATAATGGATATCTGGAAAGCAACCAACGAGTAGTTAAGGGCTATTCTATTATTTAACTAAATTTCATCTGGAGTTTAAGAAGAAAAAGGTATTTGACTAAATATGACCAGAGTTCAGTCACTAGATCACAATGGGGAAGGTTTCATCTCAACTTCTATAGCCACCCACTTTTCAGAAATTACAGTGGATTTGTGTGTATACACATGATATACATGCACACACACATATGAATACATCGTACAGAGAAAGATAGACACACAATTCTAAATATATAAGCTATTATTCAGTTTCTTTATTTTCCTGATAAAGGTTTGGCTACTCAAACGATTCTGTGAGAATTTTTTATTTGCAAAATTTTTCCATCCAAACTCATACTGTGTGAGTTTATATGGATATTTATATCAGGAGTTGCGAATTCAAACAACTATGTGGAGCAAAAGGACTGTGTTTAAAAAAAAATGAAGGGTATGTATGTACCGCGGTGAATGAAAGAGCACGTGGCTCACAGATACACCACCAGCCTCTACCAGCACCCATGTGGTATTGCCTCGTGGGAGGAAGAGGTATAACTGAATACGAATCGGGTGTTATTAGAGTTCCCATTTTCAAAAGATGCCAGCAATCTGGATCTTTATATAAAATCACCCAATATTTAAGTGTTCACACAATTTTTTAGCTAATTGATAAACCTCAGGCTGCCAGTTTATAGCACTGGCCTACATTCTTTTTTACTCAGGGGCCAACTGTCCGTAATTCCCTGAGAGAGGCCAACTCTGACAATTGGCCAGTTAAACTGATCATATTACAAGTTGGTAGTTATTTAGAAATTATCCTTTTGTTTTATGTAGGCCCTCATTATATGGGCATAAATTAAATTGCCTAACTGCTTAAGTTATTCCATAGGCTACATATTGAAATTCTAATTTTAAAATGCTGTTTGCATGGTTTCAAGTATAACAATAATAATAATGTATAAAATTTAAGGGGTTTTCATAAGAAATCATTTCAAACAAGAGTAAAAATTTAATCACCTATGCCCATGCATGGCACCTGTCAGTTAAGAATACTGACATGTTTTGATCCACATAAGGCCTCTTAAAGAATCTCGTTAAGCACAGATCTCCACAGTTATTTATTGTAAATGGCAGCAAAGGTTTTCTTTAAATTCATCCATTATGTTTACTAAATGTTTTACTTTTTGAAGGAACATCTTTCTGCCTAGTAAAATCTGTTGGAAACTGCAAGTCAGTTCTTGTAATACAATTGGTGCATTTTCATTCTCACCAAGATTATATCAAATGAATCACCTTTGGGAATTAGCTGACAGAGAATCACTTTTCTGTTGGCTTCGACCTTTTCTCCCCCAACTTCTTGCATGATATGGAAGAGAAGCTCCTTGAAGTGGCAAAAGAGTAAAGATGATGCTGAATGCTTTTTGGAACAGTCTTAGAAGGAATTAGGTTGTAATAGTGTTTTCTCTGGGTTAGTAGATTATAGAGTATGAAGGACCAGAAGATGCTGCTAGAATGGAAAGCTGAACGGGGTGAGTGTAGGTGGGAGATGGCCAAGATAGTGTGACTGTCTAGCAAAGATATTGTGAGAGAAAACAAAGAGAAAGAAATTTAATTTGAAAAGCCGTGAGTGTTTAAAAAATAAAACCTATACATTTGAAAGAAGGTGGTAAAAATCATTTTTCTATTAACTGTTGTGAAGAATAGGCAAGTATATTATGAATAATTTTCCATATGCCAAATAACATTATATAGGGTGAAATAGTGAGTCTCTAAAAGGGCCATGACACACACTGGATAGCCAGCAATAGGTCTTGGACCAACATATGCAGCCAAGATCAGTAAAAATACAGATTCATTGGTAACAGGGGAAAGCCAACTGTGTATATCTGATGAACTAAATGGTTGCTGGCTTCTTCTAATGGCATGAATTTCAGAAACTCACTTTCCAAAGCCTCTTATCTCTGCTGCCATCAAGAGAATAGATAGAAATGCCCTGAACTCGTCATCACAGTGCCCTAATCAGTCAACAGAGTTGCTATTGGGCAGCATGCAGCATCCCCTCCACTGACAGGGGCTTCCTGGTGGCCCTCCGAGCACTCAGTCCCTGCTGGCCGAGGAAATGAAAGACCATGAAATTGAACCCAAGTCATCACCTGGCAGGTTAAGAAAGCCCAGCACCTGGTCCACCAAAGCAGCCTGGGAGCAGACTTCAATGTCATAATAACATTTCCATCCCAACGTTGAGACTGGAAAAAAGTATGATCCTTAGATTCCTAAAAAAGTTTGGGATAGTCATAGATCTTAGTTCACTCATGCATTTAAACACACCCTAAGGGAGATTATCAACACAGCCAAGAACTTATGTATTTTTCAGGGGAAACAGTAAAGTCTTTCTTCCTCTCATTCTCCCTTACTTTTCCTGTCTGCCCAACCAATTTAATTTTATATATATTCACACACATACACACATATATCTGTATTATGTATATATGTATAGGACTGATTAAATCTTTCTAAATTAAATTATATTTTTTGTAAATCTGTGTACTTTGTTTTTAAAAACTTGTAAGTTATAGATGGGAAAACATAAATATATCAGTAAATCCTTGTCAACATTCCTTGCATAGCCACTATTCAAATTATCTTACAGATTTCAAATAATTTCACAGCCATCATAAAAAAATTTTGCGTATCCTTTTTTTTGTGCGCAGGTCTGGTTGGCTCGCGCTGTCGGAATGCTGCGGTGCCCGTGGGGGCTCCTGCGGCTCCCTCCCCTATACCAGGGGAGGCCCCGGCGTCCTGCGCTGTGTTTGCACCGCTTCCTGCGTGTAGGCCCCTGGTCCTCGCACGCTGGTCCGCAGCGCCCCGAGGGTGTTTTAAGAGCCCGCCGGTGTGTTACTGTTGGATAACGGCTGTGATGAGAAGTGAAGAGCTGCGTCCTTTCTCCCTGGCTACTGTGGTTTTTGTTAACGCAGAGGATATCTCCTATCTGGTGTGGGGCAGATCCTAGGAGCTTCCATCTAGCTTTCCTGCATTAACCTGTGTGAGCAGCTGTCAACTGGAGGAAAGAAACTGCCCAGAAATTTTGAGATGCTTAAGTATTTTTAGATCAGTTAGACTTTTTTAACACAAATACTTGTTTTTATCAAAAGAATTCCAATAAAATATTTTAAAGCAAAAAAAAAAAATTTTGCATATCCTTTTAAAATTTTCACATTGCTTCTACATGTATTTTACTTGCTATTTATAAGGTTAAAAAAATAAGAAAAGTTCCGTTTACCTAGTATTAAGACAGGGAAAACAGAATCAACTCTACAATTCTCTACATATCCCTCCATAATATGACTTACTTTTTGCTGCTGAGGGCATGATTCAGGAATATCAACATGTGATAGAGTAGTTTTCAGACCAGTTGTAACTTAAATACTGGATAGCGTTAAGATGTTCCAGATCTCATGGCACAAAAAATATTCGGTAAAAGTTCATAGTTAATAAGGATGAAAATAAAAATAGGTGGAATTATTTTAATTATTGGTTCTAATAAAATGAGAATTCAATTCATCTACCAATGCACATTCATCCCAAAATTGAGACAAATTTAAAAAGTTAAATCAGATTTGGTACGGACCTGGTACTGAGATGAAATAAAATCTGCAAAAAATAGTACTTGGTATTTTTTATGTTTCCCTGGTCCTTATTATGGATTTTCTTTTTCAACACTGAGGTACACTTAAAGAAAATGGGGAAATAAAGAGTATGGTATGAGCTCTTTAAGTCTACATAAGCACACTTATTAAACGGCTAACATGTTCTGAATTTTCATGTGAAGTCTTTAGCATAGGATTACACCAAATATTGTACCATCTTTAAATTTGAATTATAGGTTGCCTATAATATAAGAGAATGAGGTGGTCAGATATGAATTTAGAATACATAATTATAAAATTTCTCTTGAAATCAAGTTAGGTAAAGAAAAAGGGAGTAAATAAATCCTAAAATATTCACTGAATAAATGGGGGAAGAAACCAGATCTTCGAGGGAAAAAAACTTAAAAAGTAGGCTAAGTATTTCAAATAACGTCCAAAGAGATGTTTGGGAACAATTGTGCATAAGTAACACATTGCTTTTGAATAACATGTTGCTATCAAATAATATGACAAAAATAGGAATAAAGAACTGATTATGCAAATTTTCTC
Source organism: Zalophus californianus (assembly GCF_009762305.2). Lineage (NCBI taxonomy): Eukaryota > Metazoa > Chordata > Mammalia > Carnivora > Otariidae > Zalophus > Zalophus californianus. The sequence continues at coordinate 15,357,071 of NC_045604.1, read as the reverse complement.
AATCCCAATAATTGAATCCAGTGAAAATACATAAAAATAGAGCTTGTTCTTTAATATTTAACAAGTTCTTCTACTTTTTAAAGAAATCCCAGTAACAATATTGCACTTTTCATATAATGAAACGTGAATATATACAAATGACAATTCACAACCAGAGTAACGATTCTTTAAATTAAAAATTGAAATCTTTACAGCTTTTCTAGTTTTCTGTAGGGCATAAGGTTAGTTTCTGAAGCTGCCTGGGTTTCAGCTTCCTAACCACAAACCTCAGCACAATCTTTCCAGGATCTGCAATAAAAATTACTTTAAAAGTATTTAAAAATATTTAGGGGCGCCTGGGTGGCTCAGTTAGTTAAGCGACTGCCTTCGGCTCAGGTCATGATCCTGGAGTCCCAGGATCGAGTCCCGCATCCGGCTCCCTGCTCAGCAGGGAGTCTGCTTCTCCCTCTGACCCTCCCCCCACCATGCTCTCTCTCTCTATCTCATTCTCTCTCTCAAATAAATAAATAAAATCTTAAAAAAATAAATAAATAAAAGTATTTAAAAGTATTTAAAAAGATATTTTTACCATAGATGGAACAACATTTTGGAAACCAACAGTTAATGTTTTCTTATAGAGCAAATTAGTGGCAAAGTTAAAAGATGCATTAATTTTGGTCAGTAGAGGAATGTGTTAATTGTTTTTAAAATGTAATCTGTAATAATGATAAAACTATTAAGTGAAATCACAGCAACAGTATGTCAACTTCTACATGTGCAAGGAAGCTGGCTGCTTAAGTAACTTTTGGGTTTCCAAATCTTCCTTTATTAGCACCTCCAAAATACTTGAGATTTTTTTTAAGATTGATTTTATTTATTTATTTATTTATTTATTTATTTATTTATTTATTTAGAGAGCAGGGAGAGGGGCAGAAGGAGAAGGAGAGAGACATTTCAGGCAGATTTCACACTCAGTGCGGAGCCAGATGTAGGGCTCGATCCCACAACCCTGAGATCATGACCAGAGCCGAAATCAAGAGTCAGCCGCTCAACCAACTGGGACAGCCAGGTGCCCCAATACTTGAGATATTTTATCCTACTTATATCTCCTATGTCTGATGTCTAATTAATACCCATATGATAACTGAAAGTTTAATAAACAATATATTATTAATTCTTCTCTATGAATTGGTATTATAAATCTCACATGTATATATATGATAAACTGGCAATGGAAGTAAAATAATGGTACATTTAATATTAAATATTTAGACAAGCATTCCATGGAATTCTGAGCAAGAAAATCATTTTTGAAAAATTGTAAGTCATTTCACAATCCCTCATTTTGTTTCAAATCAATGTTTTGGACCAAAATGAAATTACATTCAGAAATTCTAACACATTTAGTAATAGTTAGATAATCTACACCTCGATTACAGTATGTGCCCACTCTGAAATTTAAAAAGAAAGCAGGGGCAATTTTATTGTAATCTGATGAAGAAGTGTTTGGACCTTTGGCGCCAGTTAATGAATTACAGATCTGAAACCACGTTCCAGGGATTCACTGTGAACTTCCATTCAAGTAAAGTACATGTCTGTCAAATTGCTTATGAGGACAAATTTATGGAAAATAACCAAGAGTAAAGCTTTGTTCTTATTAAGAAACATGAATATGTATGTAATTTTAGCCAGACTAAATTAACCCAAAAATGAATAAATAAAAAAATAATTAAAGGACAATAATTGTCACAAGAGAAGGCTTGCCTCCCTTCCCGCTCTTAGAAAAGCATTTATATTTAGAGTTTCACAAAAGAATTCATGTTTTTAAATAAAACTAGTTGGAAAGAAACAAAAGGAATCTGCAAGGAAGGCACCATGGGAGCCAGAAACATGTAGTCTCCCCCCTTCGTGATAAACCTTTTTAAAGCAGGGATAGCCTGCAGGCTTACTATGGACATAATACATGAGAATTAGTGTTCATGCAAGCAGTATGTTATTGCTGAGGTGTGTTCATTTCCTAAGCATGACTCTATTTAGAAAGGTTACACTGAGCCATTAATCCTAATTTTACATTAAACATCTTTCGAAACGGCATGAGCTCTGAACAGAGTAAAATCCCATTTTAGCAGCAACAGTATAAATCTGACTCGAATATCAAATATATCACAGAGAATTGTGTGAACTCCTCCGTGTCTTTGTGGGCATGGTACATTAACATGGGCTCACCCTGACTCATGCACAATCATCAATTAATTTGAACCAATATCAATAAATAAGTGCATTATGCCTGTGGTTTCACTTTTATTTTCAATCTAGTGATTTAACTTGATTGATGCCCGTGGATCATTAGGGATTTTAGCATATGAAATCAGTACTATTTAAGTTAAGCAAACTTGCAAATTATACGGCTGTTAACTCTCTTGTATCTATGGGTTACTGTCTCTTGCATAATCTTTTAATATGTGAAGATCTGAGAGTAAGGAACTACTACATTAAACAACACCACCAAAATTTAAAAACAAAAAAACAACCAAGGCAATCAGGGCCGTTTCTATTAATAAATTTATTATTATGAATTAACTCTGGCATTGTCATATGTAAAACAGAAATAAATAACTATAACTTCAATACCTTTATGTTCCAGACAGCTCAAATATATAAATCACTTCTATTTAAAAGAATCTGGAATACACTAAGTAAAAAGCACCGAAGTGAATTATTAATGTTTACAAAGCACTCTCATCTAGACCATCTCATTTAATTCTTATAACTCAGTGCCATGGATTTAGGATTACTGTCTTTAGTTTGTAGGCTCAGAGGAATTAAGCAACCTATGATCAAGATCTTGGACTTGTTTTTGTAATTCTAAATGCTCTTTATACTTATATATATATATGTATAATATGTTTTTATGTATATTATACATATATATATTTTTCAAAACAATAAGCAATTTTTAAAAAGAAGATAGAAAAAGAAATTAAAAGCAGATAACTCACTCGTTGATCCTCCCACCCCTTGTCCCCCCAAACAAGCACTTTGAGTATCTACTGGGTCCCTCTCCAAGGACCTGCAGTCAATGGGAACAAAGTGAAAAGCAGCAATCTACAAGACAGGAAGGGTGTTATCACCAAAACTCACAACTGGATACGTGGTAGAAGAAAAGACAAGGTCAAAGGAAGTGCCAAAATTTAGATCCTAAAGGAAAGAAAAAGAGTGCTCTTGGCCAAAATGGAGAAACTGTAAAAGGGAATCAATTTCTAAACAAACATAAAGTATGGTTTCATGCTCGTCAAGTTTGAGATGATTTGGGGGAAATCCAAGATATAACACACAGAATTCACAACTGAAGTTCAGGTAAGAACACAGGATCAGTGTAAGAACATAGATATTCGAAAATACACGTGTAGATTCGTTTTTCATAGAGTAGAATAGAAAGGCTATAACACCAATCTTGGGAACTACTTATAAATAAACAATAAGTGAAACTAGAAAAAGAAAGCATGGGTGATTTTAAAAGTAGGAGGGGAAAATCGGTGACTATTGTGCCATGCAAAACAAGGGAGGAGAAACCAATTTGTAGGAAGTGGAATTCATACAAATTTAGCAAAAAGAATGGAGATGGTAAAATTAAAGAAATAATACTACATCAACTTAAGGAGCACATGATAAAATTACTTATAATGATAATTTTATCAGTTATAATTTTATAATAAAATTGAGTATCTTAAAATAGTGTGAATATATATATTCTTTAAAATGTTTAATCAAGTTTAATGAAAATACATTCAGTATACAGATCTTTATCTAAACCAAAATCCTTCTAAAGGCAATCATTATTAATAGCATGATTAATATATAATTATAAGGCATTATATCAAAAGGGAAACTATTATGTCATCTCTTATTGCTGTGTGTGTGTGTGTGTGTGTGTTTAAAGGTAATTTTCAGCATCTGTGTTGCAATGTATCCTTGTGTTTTCCTTAACACATTTAAAAAAAAAAAACAGTATATCAAAGTCAAAGGAGTAAGTATCTATACACAAAGCTTCATGCTTCCAACAGTTCCAAGATCCATGGTATGGGAGTGGATTAATTTTAATATTGTTATTTTTTTGTTAAATTCCAACAAGAACCAATCTCATATGAGATATCTACGTGAAGTACCCTGAAGGTTACGAACTTAAGAACAATACAGTCAACATTTGTTTATGCAAAGATGTCATATATGTTAAGGATGGGCAAAAGAATGTGGATATACATTATATGTATATGCAGAAAATAAACCTGGATTGTTCTTTTGCGCCAAACTACATAAAAAGTGGTTTCAATCAGACTCATATTCACTAACTAAAGGATAAATATGTGTTCCTTCTATCGCCTCCTAAAGCTTATGCTTTATCGACACATGAGCTTCTAAAGCTTAAGCTTTACTGACAAATGACCATTACCCTGTGGTAAGATGATGTTCCATTTATACAAACAAACAATAACTACAGTAGCAGACAAAGATATTTAGTCTTTGTCCCCATTTTTGGCACACAGCTCCTAAAACTCTTGGAATTGTCTGAGTGATAAATAAGGGTGATAGAAGCCTCTTTGGTTCTAATAAGGAAACTCCTGGCAAGCTCCAGTTTAGCTTGAGGATTAGGGTTAATCACCAGAAAGACCAAGCCTTTATTAGAAGCTTGGAATTCTCAGCTTCACCCCTCAAACTCCTGGAAGGTGACAGCAGCTGAGCATTGATTCAACCACCAATCACCATCAATTTAATCAATCATGCTTATTTAGTGGACACCACCATAAAATACCCTAAATAATGAAACAGGGTTTGGAGAGCTTCCAAGTTGACCACACTGAAGTAGGAGGATGGTGTACCCAGAAAGGGCATGGAAGCTCCAGAACCTCCCCCATATGTTGCCCAGTGCATATCTTCTGTTGGTTATTCTTCAAGTACATCCTTCATAATTATCAGTGATAATAAGTGAAGTGACTTCCTGAGTTCTGTGAACCATTCCAACAAATCATGAAACCTAAGGAAAAGGGGTGTGGGAACATTCCATTTATAGATAGTCAAAAGTATGGGTAGCTTGGAATTTGGGATTGACGGATGAAGTAAAGTAGTCTTGTGGGTTTGAGCCCTTAACGTGTCAGATCTGATACTAACTGCAGATAGATGGTGTCAGAACTTAATTGAATTGTTGGACACCCTGGTGGTGTCTGGAGAGTCAGATAATTGGTTGTTGGTGTTAGAAAACATCACAGAACAACAAAAACCCAATAGCAATAGTGTCTAGATCTTGGTTTCTCAATACCATTCTACACCACGAGGAACTAAAGCTTCTTGGAGACATGGCTGACTCTAAGGCCATGACACAGAAAGTAGAAAATAAACTGGATTGTTTTTTTGTGCCAGAAAAGCAAGAAAGTGAACCAAGATTGACAGCAATGTATCAGTAACTCACAAGAAGCCAGCTTGAAGAATGTCCCCCGCAACCCCACTGGATAAGTCTGGGACCGTTTTAGCATCACATAAATAATGATAGCAATGGAGTATGTAACTTACTGAATGAAATAGGAATCCATGAATCCATACTGACATAATCATTTGCAGGTTGGATAAAGAATTGAATATTTATATAGTATCAAATTATCACACCACAAAGTTCTTATTACTCTCAAAGGGGAGAAGAGCAACCTTATGGATACCCTCAACAAGTGGCCAAGCTAACATCATCAGTAATGAGACAAGGGGAAATCATGTGCCACCTGATAGGATGCAATGAAATCATGATATCGCTTCTGCGATATTCCTGTCAAAGATCTATAACCTGAATCTGATCATGAAGAAACATCATAATAACCCAAACTGAAGAAGATTCTACAAAATAAATGGCCTGAAACCTTCAAAATTGCCAGTTATGACAGTCAAGGAAATAATGCAAACTTAATTATAAACCCAAATTTCCTGTAAATGGAAATATATTAGTCTTGGAGTTTTCAGTAACCCCTTGAGTTTAGGGTTTGTTTGTTTGTTTTTGTTTTTGTTTTTTTTTAATTTTTAGTTCCTTCAGTACGGCTCACTCTCTCTGGCTTACCTTCTTTTTCCTCATCTCTCCTTTCCCCCAGACTCCAAAAGGTTCGTGTTACCAGGAAGCAAACTTATCCACCAATGAATTTCCATTTTCTTTTTCTACAGCCTGAACCTGTATTTTCAATGGATTTTAATGACATTGGAGTTGGTGTGATTTCCGGATGGTGCTACTATCTTGGTAAAATCTGTCAGAGGTAACCATTTGAAGAACATTTGTGTATTGCTTTTTGGTTGAAGCACTTCACCTAGCTTACCTCTTCTGATTCCCCTATCCACTCTGAGAGACAGGTATTGCTATGTTCCCCATTTTATAAATGAGGAAACTGAGGCAGATTCAATCCATTACAAGGTCTGTGGATTTAAGTGAGCACTCTGATATCAGCATCACATGGCTGCCTTCCTTATATATCCAAGGGATTATCTGCATTTCAGCATTATAAAACAGAAGAAATCAATTAGACAGAGAATTGCCACTGAAATAAGTTGGTATTGTTCAGATTGCTCAATGTGAATGAATAACGGTCCCTATGCCCTCTCAGTTAATGTATGGAAGGATGCAGTAATCTACCTTCTTTTCCATTGCTGCTTAGCTTTGTAACTAAAACGGACAGTCCTTTTTTGTTAATTGTGATTTTATTTAAAGAAGTGAAAGTAGAAGAAAAGAAAATGAACAAAATCAATTATAGCTGTTGGAGAATTCCATATATTTGAGGCAGAACTTTATTGTTTTAATTAAATAGAAATATAGACTCATTGTTTTATAGACATTAAAAAGACAATTCCAACCCTGGCACTGGCCCTCCTCCACACCCTAACTCTGTCTTTTTAAACTAGAACATCTATGACAACCAGGCCAACCCCTGTATAGAAGACTGGATTCTGATAATGGCCAATTATAAATAACTACCTGCATTCTAATTATTCCTTTAAAAACCCAACTAATTACAAGTCCACTTTGTATGCTTTTGTAAAGTTTGGATAGTTATCTAGTTTAAAGTAATTTGATAGAGTTCACAGATTTGAAATCAAAAGGAACTATATATATGTTTGAAATAAATTCCCAGTGAATAATTCTAGGATTTATTCCACTCACACTGACTGAATCTTAATAGTAGTATGAATCCTGAAACACAGGGAAACCTTTCATAATTGGTGTAAGGAAACACTTAATAGTGGCGTTGTGACTTCAAATTTGTGAGACAGGATCAAATCCCTGACTCCTTCCCTTCCCAGATGTGTGATTTTCCTCTCATTGGGCCTTAGTTTGCTCATTTATAAAGTGGGCCTGATAACAGTATGCACCACCCTGACACGTGATGACTAAATGAGATGTGTCTCTAGTACAAAAAAATGTTAGCTATTATTGTATTTACATTTGCATTTCAGATATACTTTCCTATGCGTTAGACTTTGCCTTAGTTTTTTTCAAATTCCTATCCTATTTAGAGACACTTATTTATACCTCTTTGAATACTATTTCCAGCTGGAATATTCTGCGGATAGCAAAATGTCCATGGGTATTTATTTGCTTGGTGGTTCCCTCAGCCCTGTTTTGTGGCCAGCTCTCCAATCTAGAAGGAAAACCTCCAGCAAACTGTCTTCTGTCACCCCCACCTTTCAACCTTGGTCCTCTATCTCCACCCTACCAGCTGACTAGAGCACTGAGCATCCTGGAACCAGCTAATGAGATCTGATCCCTCAGGTCACAGTCAAGTGAAGTAGAAAAAATGAGGGGGTTTTGCTTGAATCATAGCTCTCCCACTTTCTCACTGTGTGACCTTTGCACAATTCATTAACCTCTCTGAAGGTCATTCTCCACCTTTCCTGTAGGGTTAGCGTGAGGATCCAGAAAAACATTTCTAACAAGCCTAGCACAGTAACCGGCACACAACAGACACTCAATAAATAGTAATTCTTTACTGGCCTTCATTTTACTCCTTCCCAGGAAAGATGAACGTATGAAGGAAAACAACTGTAATGCAAAGAAATTAGTCTGTATTGGTGGAGTTTCAGGACTCAGTAGTATCTTGGTAGCGAAGATATTTTGAGACCTGAGGCATTTCTAGCCTGTGTCACATCACAACAGGCAACCACTTAATCCATCCTACAGACAGTAGACTATGGCTAGAGGTGATGTTTCCATAAACTCCTCTAGGAACAATCCTGCAAGGACTCGAGCGAGAGAGTGGTAAATCTATCTCCTCTCCTAAGAAAGACAAAGGACGTTATGGTCTAGGCAAATACTTGAAATACATGTTTGAAAAGAGAAACTAACATGATTCAAACATTATATAGCACATGAAACAATGTTTAATGATAGAACATGTGGCTTTTTTTTTTCCTGGGGTTGATATTATTACCTGGGTAGGCTTCCCCAGGTGTCTCAAATTCTCTTGTCCTAATGGCACTCAGCTCTCATTACTTTAAGAACTCAGGTTCACTCAAAAATGACAGGGTCATGTTCCATACAGAAACAGGAAACTCTGATGTGGAGCAACCTCTCTAGTCTAACATAATCAATCCCAATTGGTCTTATTTATTTTTTCACTTGAGAAAACATATTCTGGAAATGCATTGAGAAGCATGTACAATAAGAACCTGTTTAAATTATTTGAGAGAATTAATACTATTAAAACTATTAAAACTATTTCCAATAGTTTAAAAAATAAACTGCTAGGATCAAATGTCAAACGTCAAATGCATAAAATGTCAACTTCTTGGAAAGAGTGCAGCACAGATTTCATTTCTATTATGCTTTTAGCACCTTTCCTCTATTTCTGGAGACAAATAAATTTTGAGCGAGCCTAATTAGCTGTCTATTCAAGTACAACTCAGTGAAAAAGCTAAGGGCATTCCTGCCTATTTTTCCCCCAACTTCTGATTTCTTAGAATGCTGAATTTCGGCTTACGTTGCCTCAAAGCCCTTGGGATCAAGTGACGGTTTTATTTTCTACAACACTGGATTATGAAAACACTTCTACAAAACATTAATAGAATTCCTTCTCTGCATAATTTTGGTAGAAAATGGTAGAACATTAAAAGTAAAAAATCGGCAAAAAGTTGGGTGTTTTCCTCGTGTAGGGGGAAAGACAAGGGTTTACTGCCATGTTTCATATGCATTATTTTGACGGTTGCTGCCCCAAAGCCAATTCAAAGAGCAATCAGGGATGACGTGCAGCTGTTTTCTCTGGAGAAGAACACGCATTCTTACATTGCTTCCAACCTGTACAAGCCCCATCCCTGGGGTCAACTGGCTTACTGAGAAAGTCAGATGAGGAACAACATAAAACACGATTACTGCTCTAGTTTTCCCTAAATGCTCTAGGTAGCCGTCACTTTCCTCTGTGTACACCACATTCCATTACTGCCCAAAGTAATAAAGACTTCTGTCACTGCGAGAGCTTTTCATCTTCAGAGCTCCTTTCTCTTCTCCTGATAAGACTGCCAAGTCCACTCTCAGTAAATGAGCTCATGTGAACACTTTATTTTCAGTGCATGAAAACAAAAAGGGCCATCGCCCAGCTTCAGAGATGGTGGGGGTGGTGCTCTGTCTTCAAAGTCAGAGGAGGATGTTTGAAAGGGACTGAAACTGACCTAGGGAGCTTCCCTTGGAATAAGGAAGTTAAAGCTGAGCCATTACACCCTACTAGCCTCACTTTTATTTTGCGATGCCTGAAGAACTGGGAGGGAAGGGAGCAGGGCAGGGATGGCCGGAGGGAGGGAGAAAAGGGTGGAGGGAGAACAGAGCAGCTACCTCTAAATCAATTTCTGTGTGTGAACATTAAATATTTGCATTCACTTTGGCCAACACCACCAGCCAATATCAATGCCACAAGTATATGTGAGCTGAACGTCTCACATGTGGGACAGATGGCTCAACCATCACAATGCACTCAATTCTGAAATAAGTGAATCGCAGCTTAGGCTTCCCTGTCCAAACAGTAACTAAATTTAATTTTTTTGCAATCAGCGGCATATGTTTGCATCTGCTTACAATATGACTTGGGCCAAGTCTGATCTGGCCATGGCATCCTGAGTACTCAGGCTACACAATTCCTAGTGATAAATGTATTCCAAACACCAGAAGGGCTGGGGACAGGTTAACTAATAAAAGATATACATTGCCTTTTTTTTTTTTTTTGGTCCCTTGGAGATCTACCATGTTTATGGTCAAGATAAGAGTGGCTGACCAGCTAGAGGATCTTGGTTGTTTTTCTAAAATGTTGAAACTTGCCCCATGTAATGATGATGATAACGATGACAGTAGTAGCAGTAATAAAAAAGAAGTGGACCACATATTTAATTTTCTTTCACATCTAAGAGGTCGGTTTTATCGTTTGGCCTCATTACATTCAACCAAGCCAGTTGATTCAATATATGTGGAGTGCTTATTATGTGCCAGGCACTGTGGTAGGCATGGGGCAGTACCAGTGTATTCCTTTCGGGTTCACAGTCTGGTGGACTGGCGGGCATATAGGTAAATTAATTACAGTGATATAATGCTTGCTTTCTTTTATTTTTTAAGATTTTATGTATTTATCTGACACACACACACACACACACAGAGACCACAAGCAGGGGGAGCGGCAGGCAGAGGGAGAGGGAGAAGCAGGCTCCCCGCGGAGCAGGGAGCCCGATGCGGGGCTCGATCCCAGGACCCTGGGACCATGACCTGAGCCGAAGGCAGACGCTTAACCAACTGAACCACCCAGGAGCCCTGTAATGCTTGCTATCTAATTAAAGCCGGAGCTAGGCCCTAGGTGGAGCATAAAGAAAAAAAATAACTTCTCTGTAAGTCAAGGAAGGTACTTGTGTACCACTGAGTTGAGACACAGAAGTATAGACAGGAGAGGAAGGTGGAAGGACCGGACATTTTTGTCACAGCAGAATAGCTGTGCCGGAGAAGCAAGTAAAAACAGGATCTGCAGCTGTGTTGCCTGACATATGGCTATTCAAATTTCAATGTAAACGAATTAAAATCAAACCTAAAATTCAGGGTTTTTCAGTTATACTAGCTGTACTGCAAATGCCCCACCATTGTACGTGGCTAGTGGCTACCACATTGGACAAGGCAGTTACAGAACATTCCCATCATACAGAAAATTCTATCGGGCAGTGCTGACTGAGGAACGCAGGCTTTTGAGGAGTGACAAGCTATGAGGTTTGAAATGCAGTAAGGGACCTGGTCCCATAGATCCTGAGAAACCACTCCAAGAAATGGAGGCTTTAGCTTACGACAGTTGAAAAGCCACACATGAATTTAAATGGTGGAGTAAGTAGCGTGGGTAGAGGAGAAGAGCAAACAGGTGACTTGATGAGACTTGCATTCTAGAAAGACTTTCATTGAAGCTACAGTGTAGAGGATAGCACACATACACATATGCACACTCGCCCAGAAACATTCCACACACAGGCGTACCAGCCATATATGCTTTTCTCCTCTTTTATTTTCAGTAACAAACACAATTATAATGATGATGACTAACACTTATTGAATGCTTATCACAGGCCAGGCACTGCCTCAAATGTTTCACATGTATTAATGCATAAAGATCAAGAGATAAAAGGATATCCTAGAAAAACATGTTAATGTCTACATGCCAATATTTCTACTTAATCCTTCATTTATATTGTTTTATGGAACCAGAAATAAAAGAACTGTGAGTAGAAATAATTATAGAAAAACATACAGACAGGTTGAATCAGTGGTATAATTCATCCTGGCAACCAAATTTAAGCCTTAAGCAGGTTATCTTGGAACTTGGGGCTGAGTTAACTGTGCTTGCTACATGTATCTGCAAATAGGTAATATGGCATTCATGGAAGTGCCAATAAAAATTTCTTGAGTTGTATTAATAGGAACTTCTCTACCTAGAGCATTCACCTGCAAGCCCTGATGGAAACTGTTCATGTTGAAAACCCACAGTGTGAAACTGTAAGAAACAGAGGCAACAATTATAAGCAATCAGGAGCAGTGAATTCTCCAGCGACCTGCATTTCACTTAAATGGTGAATTGAGGTGGCTCGATGTCTGGCCAAATCTCAGCTTTCTTTATTTTCTTGAGTAGGGTATTTAGCTCACCATCCTAATCACTTAAAGTCATGCTGTGCCTCACAGTACGCTCATGAAATATGCTTTCTTCTTTAATGGACAAAATTTGATCCAGGTTCTGATGAAACAAACAAAAAAAAGAGGTCTGATATGGTCTGGAGCCTGGAGCTCCTTCCAAGCTGGTGTCTTTAGTCCCTATCGCTTTCCTGTAATTTACTGAGCGGATCAGCCAAAACAGAACTAATTGAATTCCTACTGTGTACAGGAAAAAGCTCATGGCAGGTAAAGAAATTCATAATTCTGACATTCAAAGTGTCTAAAATCTAGTTAAAAGAGACAACACAAACATATAGAAAATAATATGACAACAATTAAAAAGCAACAAATAGTCAATATTTAAAACAATATGTTCTAAACTGAATCCTTGAGTGCTACAGAGATTTGAGAATTTAGGATACAGGATGAGTATAATGCTATGGGGTTCAGAAAGGAAGACTACCTGAAAGAATTGGTTGTGAAAATGAATAAAGGAAACCCCACTTAAAATCAAGTTGGGAAGTCCTGGGTGGAGGGGGCGGTATTCATACACCACTACTTCCTACGATTCACAAGCTCCAACTGGAATAAGCTTACCCTACATACTCTAGTAGGAGGAAGAAATATTTTCTCCTCACCCAGCAACAGCCCAGCCAATGACAAACTGCCCCACTCAGCCAATGAGAAGTCATCACCACCCTGAACTCTTGTTCTTCTCCGGTGGATCTGCATTCTAAACAGCCCCTCCCAGATCCCCCTCTTTCTCCCCAAAGGAATACTCCTCTCCTTTGTTTTCTGGACTTGCCTATGGATCACCATAGTCTGCATGTCCTGAATTGCACTTCCTGTGCTCCTCCTGAATAGACTCATTTTGCTGATAAAATAGCGGACCATTTTATTTCTAAGGTTAACATTACATGATATCAGGAATGGGATACAAAGGAAATGAGCCCCTGAGGAACTAATGACCCAAGGACTTGGGTGTGGAACCCACTGGAACCCACTTAAGCCCTCTGTGCTCTCCATTTCCTTGAGTTACCTTTCTTCCTTTCCATTTGGATGATCACCTTTTGGATTGGAGCTCCCTCCCTTTGGCTCAGCTCTCCAACTTTATTTGGATCTGTTTTTGTTTTTATGAAGCTTCTCAGTAAGCCACCCAATCCTGCTCAAAATGGGGAAAACATGTGAATCCTGGTGTTTTAGATGAGCTGTTGGAAAACAGAGCCCCTCATATTTAAGATGTTTTAGGGAATCCAAGGCAAGAAAGAGTCCACCTGGTCCTTACACCAAGATCTTGTGCCATTCTGAAAAAAAGGGGTGAACTTTTTGGATCATTTGGAACCATAATGGCCATTCTGGGGAAACTCTGACCTAAGTAAATCTACCTTGAGAAACACCTTAAAAGAGAAGATCCCAAAGATCTCAGGGACAATGGAATATATATTTTTGATTTGTATGCATAAGCGTAAAAGACAAAATGACTCCAAAAACAGCTCTAAAGGGATTCTTATGGCATGAAAATAAAAATCTTTAGCAAAGTACTTTGGCCACCTGAGCAGGTGAACTTAACTTAGTCCATCTGCCAGAAGCACAGTTTGCATCCAACTATTCTTTTGAGTTTTGTACCTGATCATGGCTAAGATTTTTTTAAAACTACAACTCTAAGATCTTTGTATCTGTCTTCATGTTTATGTATGTCTATGTATGTGTATGATTTTTCTACCTCCAGAAGGTATTGCCAAAATTAATTTGTAAAGAGCTCTATTAAACTGGCTTAAAGAAAAAAATCAGTGCTTATATAAATTAAGTAAACTAACAAATGTTTTTCAAGTTCATGTGATCTGGGATAATCTATGATAATTAAAAGATAGTTTAAATTTGTTGGTTTAATTAAGACAGACATGTCTTAGAGTTATCAACATTGAATAGAATGCAAACATACAACTTTTATTCTACATGGTTTTATTAGTCAAATACGTTCATGTTATCTCTTGTAAAATCTGTCAGCAAGAAAATTCACTTGAGATGATGCCTGACTTTGTCTAACTTCTCCAAGTTTTTGAGAGTAATCTAAACATAATTGTTGGGAACAAAATGATTTAGACAGATGAATGAAAATGGGATAGTTTTATGGGACGCCTGGGTGGCTCAGTTGGTTAAGCGTCTGCCTTCGGCTCAGGTCATGATCCCAGGGTCCTGGGATCGAGTCCCGCATCAGGCTCCCTGCTCGGCGGGGAGCATGCTTCTCCCTCTGCCTCTGCCTCTCTCTCTCTCTGTCTCTCATGAATAAATAAATAAAATCTTAAAAAAAAAAAAGAAAATGGGATCGTTTTCAAATGTAATAATTATGTTTTAAAAAAATGTCTTACCCAAATCTTTTTGGTAAGTCAAAACTTTAGAGTTTTGCTCAAACTAAATGATGGAATTTCACTGAATATCTGGATCATTTTCTAAACAAGATAAAATACTAAGCCATTAATTTTTTTAAAGATTTTACTGATTTATTTGAAAGAAAGAGAGAGCACAGCAGGGGGGAGTGGCAGGCAGAGGGAGAGGGAGAAGCAGGCTCCGCTCTGAGCAGGGAGCTGGATGTGGGGCTTGATCCCAGGACCCTGGGATCATGACTTGAGTTGAAGGCAGACACTCAACCGACTGAGCCACCCAGGCACTCCTAAACTATTAATTTCTGAATGTAGGTCTATCCATTTTTGGTTTCTCATTAGGGAGGATGTAAAGATATTGGTGTCTATCAGGAAACATGTTTTATATCACACTGGGAAAAGTTTCTACGAGAAACAACATATTTTTAGAAATTATAAAATATACTTATAAATTTACCAGTTCACAATTGCCTACTTCTTAGTTTTTGCTGACAATTAAGGATTCAAAGGGTTAAGAATTCTAGATAAGATATATAAAATAAAACTACTAAAAATAATGAGGACCAAAGAAAATCACTGTATATGGGAATTATGAGAGGAAAATAGGATTTTTTTTTTGTTAAAAGATGGTATGAGGAATGGAGATGCATTTTGTTGAGGGAAATGAAAGTGTTTTTTTTTTTTTTTTCATGAAGTAAAGTTGGTTATTTCAGAAAGAGAGAACAAGGGACAAAATAAAATGGACACAGGAAGTTTTAGGTTTGTGGGAAATTAATTTTATGTGTAATCAAGCAGGGTAAGATTAAGATGACTTTATTTAAAAATAAGTTTAGGGGTGCCTGGGTGGCCCTGTTGTTTAAGCATCCAACTCTTGGTTTCAGTTCAGACCATGATCTCAAGGTTGTGGGATAGAGCCCCACATCAGGCTCTGCACTCAGTGTGGAGTCTGCTCCAGATTCTCTCTCCCTCTCCCTCCCTCAAATAAATAAATAAATAAATAAAATCTTTAAAAATAAAAATAAAAATAAGTTTAAGTATCAAAAGTGCACTGGCAAAAAATTAAATTTGTTTTTTCTTTCTGTTGAAAGGACAAAGTTTTCTTAGATTATTGGTCATTCTTATTAAGAAATTATAAAAAAGTTTCTTCACCTTTAATGTAATCTGCCTAGGAAACAAAGATCCTATGTTTTGTCTTTATCAGATCTTCGATTACTCTAAAATAAAGCTGTGATAAATTTAAGATCAGAACACTGAACTGGGTAAGAATTTCTAAAACTAATGAAAAACTGATGGCTTTAATATTCTGTTTTTCCAGATTTAAAGGACCTCCTTTTCTCCTTTTAGCTATCTGTAACGTATAGCAATTTGGTAAAGTGTATCTTTACAACAAAGACTGAAGCATTGATCTTTTTCTCCCTACCTGATCTATCCAGAATTCTGAGACTCTTATTAAATATTCTTATTTTCCATGACTATGTATGTACTTGCATAAGTTCAATGAGAATATGTTCTCCTTGTAACAGGACACCCAATGCACCTAGCCCCTGCTTCCTTTGATTCACAGCTGATAAAAGGCGATATACTTCAATTTTGCAAAAGCCTAATCAAATCCATAGAGAATAATCATACTTTGGTAGGACAATCTTCCACAGTGTGCTCCCAGGAGGTGAAAGCATCAGATGTCATAATCTGCAGCCCTGAGATTTCATCTATTAGAAAAGATATCTCCAGAAAGATTTTCTTCAACCCTGTTGGAAAGGCTCCTGTCAGGTACTGTTAGCCAACCCTTATGTTGTCAAACTCTAGGGAATAGACTCATGGATTCATGTGTCACATCTGAAAAAAAAAAAAAGAAAGAAAGAAAGAAAGAAAATCGCCAAACCCAGACTGGACCTACACACCAACAGGTGACCTAAAAGTAAAGATTTCTAGGGGCACCTGACTGTCTCAGTCAGTAGAGCATGTGACTCTTGAACTTCGGGTTGTAAGTTCGAGGCTCGTGTTGGATGTAGAGATTACTTAAAAATAAAATCTTTTAAAAAATACAAATAAAAAAATATAAGAGTAAAGATTTCTAGAAAGAGGTGAAAAGAGGTGACACTGGAGGGAGACAGATTTGCCAAGATGTTCAGGCCAGGCCAGTACACCTGTTTCTTGCTGTTGCTTCTTACCTTCTTTTCTCCCTCTTTCTCTTGGAAAGACTCTAATCTGCATTTCTCAATCCACTGCAAAGTGGAAAAACTTTCTGACTGTTGGATCTGTCACCAAAATCTCTGATCTGTTCATGATGTAGGAGATCCCCTGGTCTCACCTATAACCAATTCCTCTTTAGTCTCAAATGCCACTATTAATTATACCTGCAACTTGACAGGTGTTACTTATCAGGTTAGGCTATTAGAGCCAAGTGTTCCCATACCTTATTCCAACTTTTCTCCAACCAAAACCATATCAGTTCAGCTGAACACCTCTACCTTTACCAGTTGTACCTTTGTCTTCCCCCTACACATTATTTTCCCTATCTAAATATGAGCTGTTTCCCTGCACTCAAAAGAAATACAAGTGGGCTAACTCTTCTCTGCAAGGCTTTTAAGAAAAGACCCCTTTAGGATGGAATGGACCCCTTTTCAGAATGTCAGCCCAATTCCTCTGCTACCTGGCTTGGAAACATCTATCAGGAAATTCCAGCTAGTGGACCAATCAATAACCAGACCTTGGCAGAAGTCCTCTGTACTCCACCTGGTTTCATTTTTGTCTGGGACAGACAGCATTTCCCATGAGCACGTGAATATTTAGACGGCCATCGAATGGGAGGTCAGTGCTCATTGGAATGTCTAACCCCCTGTCAACCTCCATAATAAATCAGGAGCCTCCCATTGGCCCACGCCATTAAATCTCCATAGCCGCCTTAAACAGGAACTTACAGGAAGTGTACATGACTCTGGGTTTGCCTCCACAGGGAGAGCTAGCTGATTTCCACAGTCAAAGCAGTAACAGCCCAACAATGACCACTTGACTCACTGGCCAAAGCAGTTTTGGTCAATTACATAGCTCTTGATCACCGACCTGCTGAGCAAGGAGGTATTTGTGCAATAGCAAATACCACTTGTTGCATATGAATAAATGTCTCTGGAGAGGTAGAAATTCAGTCATATGATATTAGCGTATGAGCCTATTGGTTCTGACAAATTTCAGCTAATGACCCCTGGTCATTTGCCCTGTATACCTGTTTACCTTCAGGTTTGGAATCCTGGTTCAGAACTATAATACAGACTGGATTTGTCATATTCCTTTTAATTCTGCTTTGCATAATTATTTTTAAGTCTTATATCTGCTGCCTGTCAGATATATGCCTGTAGAATGACATACCCAACAGGGTGATGCTAACTCGGCACTTCAAGATGATATACAGTGATTATAATCTTGATTAGGTATAGACTTAAGATGAAAAATGCCTGAAGGTCCTCCCTCTTACCCTCCCTTGTTACTCAAATATGGCTTCTGCATTTTCCAATCTGTGCACTTTCCCTCTGACATAGGATATGACAATCCAGAGAGGTCCTGCCTGGCACTGAGGAACAAAACCACTAAATGCAGAAAATCTAACTCTTGATTGGCAATGCTTTTGAGGAAAGATCTTGATGTAAAGGAGGAACTGTGAAAACGAGCACAGGAAATCTCACTTAAATTGAGTCTGGAAGCCCTAAAGAAGGAGCCCTCATGTACTACCACTCACCACCTTTGGCAGGCTCCAGCAGGAGGAAACGTACCTTCTTTCTCCAAGGAGAAGCAGCTTACCTGCACACACCCTAGCAGGAGGAAGACAGATTTTCTCCTCACCCAGCAACAGCGCAGCCAATGACAAACTGCCACACTCAGCCAACGAGAAGCCGTCACCACCCTGAACTCTTGTTCTTCTCCAGTGGACTTTCATTCTAAACCGCCCCTCCTAACTCCCCATTTTTCTCTATAAAACAATGTTCCTCTCTTTTGTTTCCTGGACTTGCCTAGGTTCACCATAGTTTGTGGTTCCCAAATTGCCATTCCTCTATTCCCAAATAAACACATTCTGCTGATAAAGTAACTGGCTATTTTATTTTTAAGGTTAACAACTGTGAATCAGGTCATGAAGGAAGTACTGGGGAACTAAACGTATTGTAGGTTTGGATATTCATAATGGGTCCCCATGAATTCTTTCGGATTTATTTTATAATAAAACCACAATCAAAGGATTTAAAAATCTGAAAAGAGAAATAAGAGATAAAATACATTAAAGCGAGGACTGGTTCATAAGTCGTTTTTAATTAGAAATTACATGTACTAACATCTCACAACAAGAAAGAGAACTTTACACATCGTACTTTCCTTATAATTTCCTAAAACGTTGCTATTTACAATTTCTAATATAATTAATGGGGTGTTTATAATGCTTAATGCTGAAAATCCTCCGATCTAACTAATTTTTAAAATGAATTATTCCACTTAGTGAGAAAAAAATCCTTTTGATTTTTACCCACATGCTACAGTTTCTAAGTATTCCATATTTTCAGCTATTATCCTTTCCTTACAAAGAGCCCACTTAATAATGTTCACTCTAACAACCTCATTTATTTTCCAGAAAATTAACTCAGTTTCAACCCTGATTAATGATTTCATCTAAATGAATCAAATTAAAAATTGAAAATTATATTTCAAAAGCCAAAGGAAAAAAAATTGACCATTTCCAGTTAACAAATGATCCTTTCAAATATTAAAAGATGACCATGAAGAGTGCGTGATAGTAATGAAATCTGGCTCAGGCCTGCTGCTTATCTGGAGTTCATGGAGGAAAATTAAAGAAAAAAAAAAAAGAGAAAGAAAAAAAGAAGGAAAGAAAGGGAAAAGGTACCCTATGCATTTTTTAACACTAAAATCCCTTGGGATACCAAACTGACTTCTACTTAGGCTTTTCCTGTAATCAGTGTACCAAAATAATACAAGCATTTCCGTGTTAATTAAACCTGGTTGGGCTGGAGATGCCCCTCAGCAGAGGAGGGATTAGGGAGTCACATGCACACACACTAAGAGCCCCTGTTAACAAAACCGAACCCATGAAATGCTGCTTCATGCTACCATGTCTTTTCTATGAGGCAGAAGCAGTCCATAAAGAAAAAAAGCAACTCATGAGGGAGGAGCTTCTTTTCTGATATTTATTTTCAAAAATCCATTTTTGGTTTAAGGGCGGGGGGAGGGAAGGATGAACAGGGGAAGAACACAAGATACTCAGGGCAGAGAAACCAGTTCTGTATGATACAACGGTGGATATGGGTCATTATACATTTGTCAAGGCCCACAGAACACCGACCATGAACCCCGATGTAAAGTCTGAACTTTGGATGATAATGAGGAGTCAATGTAGGGAGGATTGTAACAAGTGGACCACTGAGGAGGAGTGTGCGCATGCGTGTGCGGAAGAGGCTTTACGGGAACTCTGTGCTTTCCGCTCAGTTTTGCTGTGAAACTAAAAGTACTTTAAAAAATAAAGTCAATTAAAAAGGAAAAAAAGATAGAATCCTTCCCCTACCACCAAATCCACTTTTAGGGTCTACAGCCTTGCTCCATTTATCCCAAGGTCTATGGAGGAAATTTAGAATAAAGGATCATCCAGTTCTCGGCTGGAGCTCATTTCGTTCCATTTTTAAAATGTATGTACAAGAGTAACAGACGCCGAATGACTGGCCTTGCAGCAGGTCTCAGAGAGTGTTAACGGAGGCCTCTGCACAGGCTGCATCCTGTGTCCTCGACAGAGAGATGCACGCACCCCAAGCTTTACCTTCTGGGCACAGATTGTTGAAGATAAAACAGCATCTCCAAGTCTGCGGGCGAAAAAGGAGCTTCTGCATTCCTCCCAAATTTTTCTCTTCTCTGGGCTGTGGCTCTCCGGGGCCCAGACTGCTGGGGGCCTCGCAGGGACGCCCCCCACCCCTATCCCCACCCCCACCCGCACCCCCAGCCGCCAGCGGAGGCGGCCGCGCTGCAGCTGCAAGGGGGAGGGCACACCGGGCTCAGCCGGCCAGCTCCAGCCCCGGCCCCCCGCGGGCTGCCCCCAACCCCCATGGGCGCCAGACCCCGGCGGCGGCCGCCGCGCAACGGGCAGCTGCGTGGAGGAGACGCCGTGGCGAGATCAGCTGGCCTGCAGCCCGGGCACCCCGGTGCCGCCCGGGGCCCCCCTCCGCGGGCTTCTCGCGGCAGCCTCCGAGCCACCACTAGGGGCTGGGCGCCGCTGGAGCCAACGTCCCAGGCGGAACAGAACCGTGGAACACCTGCCACGGAACCGGGGGAAGCTCCCAGAAAACTAGAGACCATAAGGAACACCTCTTGTGCGTTACGGGGAAACAACTGGGTATATATATTTTTTTACAACATTTACTAAACAGTATGAATTCTCATGAGTTGTTTGGGTCTGATAGAGAAACGCAGTTTCAAAGGGCAGGAGCAAGGGGTACACTTGTCTTCAGGGCAGGGATGTGGTGAGTTTGGGATTTATATGCTGGGGCAAGTTAGCATTCCTCAGTTGCTTTCTCTTCAGTGGCTTGTTTCCCACATCCCTTGTCATAACTGTTGTGGCCACACCCCGCTTGCCCACAGGTTGGAGGATTACTTCATTAATCACCACAACAGGAGGCAGACATTATTACCTACAATTTACAAGGGGAAATCAAGACCCAGGAAGAGATGACTTGCATCAAAACAAAACAAAACAAAACAAAAAGTGTCATGTTATATTGCTCCTTAACTAGTATTAATCTGCCAGGCTTTCTAGAGCATGCATCCTAAAATTCTAGAATTTTTCAAAAGTACCTTATAGAACTGTAAAAACCGAAGTCCATTCAAAGCCCTGACAACTGAAGTGGGTCTTCGGGAGCTTTATTAAAATGCCTCCATTTAACAAATCCATAAATGAAGGCTCAAAATGGTAGAATGACTTGTCTAAGGTCATGCAGCAAGTAAGTAAACATAAGAAAAAAACATATGAAAATGTCTGAATAAATTCCTAGTCTTTCTATGTTCTGCTGAAATTCCCAGTGCTTTCAGATAGAGTAATTGTTTAACACAGTTAAGGCTATTATCCACATTAGCACAGAAAGTGTTGGCCTGAATGAGCCTTTGACATCTGCAGGGATTTTGTAATGATTAGTGGGGAGAATGAGAAGGATCTGGTGCTGCTGTACATATAATTCCTCTCCATTACATTTACCCGAGGAGGCTAAATGCCCATGGACCCTATCTTGTCATGAGCCTGACAAGACTTTGTAGACTATTCCAGGTACTACCAGCTTTTGATATGAAATGTAAAGCAAAAAATAAAATATTGCTTCTGAAAGCAAATACTCTTCAGTACCAAATATAATCTCTTTGCACTTTTCAAACAATAAGGCTGGGATGGGAAAATCAGAATGAGGGCCAACTGTAACAGGTGCTAATAAAATTTTTCCATGAACCACTGTGTTGGTATAATCCTTTCTCTGACCTGGAACACTTTGGCCATTTTAAAGCCAGGACTCCCTGGATTATCTCTTTCGGGTTAATTGTTCCCAAGTGGATTGCTGACTCCATGTAATGGAGAGAAGGTCTGTAGGGATTATTCCAGAATGGCACAAGAATTTCTCTGACATACAATCTAGATGAACCAAGTTTTCAAAAACTGTGATTCAGTGAATTAGCTAGCCAACCAACATCTTCATAGCTTAAGAGAACAATGAAATGATTTTTCCTCATGTTCAAAGTTCTGAAAATAAATGTAAACTCACTGTAAATTAATTTAGTCTTTAAATTAATACCTGATCAATAATCGGACATTGTTTTCATTGCCTACATTGCCTATAAGACAATAATTTTTCAGCTATGTCAAACTTAGTGTAAACAATATGCAGCAGAAAGGAAAATAATAGGTGGAAATTCTATTTGCTGGCTCTACATAGCAAAATCTGATAATAAAGATTTCAAAGCATTGTCTTTTTAGTTAAATTACAAAGTTGGCTGCTCTCTGTATTGATCAGAATAACCACGCTAATTTTCTTGCTTTTACATTTCATATTACTTAAAACCCCATTTTAATCATTAAATATGCCGAATGACATTTTAAAGGAAATGAATCTAAGTAGTCCTTAAATTTCATTTCATTTTCATTAATATTTCCTCTTGTTCCTTTTTAACACTAACTCCTTTGCTTACTTTAAAATATAACTCAAAACCCACGCTCTATACAAAGTTTTTCAAAATCCATTTTATTCATCTCTTCTCCCAAAGACTCACACAATCCATGAATCGACCCTAATTTTCACTGAAGTAGTATGCAAATATTTGCTATAACTTTATGTACCTATCTACTTTATACGGTTTGACTACTAGCTGGATGAAGATAGATTTCTATTTCATCTTCACTGTAAAAAGACACTACTGGATGCTAAGGAGCCTGGGACCATTTCATAGAAGATCCCCCCTCTCCCCGCAAACCAGCTGAAGTAAGAGACATACAAAAAATAAAAAAACACAGAGGCTCATCGATCTCAGTAATTTTCAGATGATTCTAGAAAACTCCGATATTTCCAGTCAAGAAAACAAAAACTGTTTGTGCCATCACACCCTAGTCACACATTCTCGCCCCCAGTGTGAGGCTGTGAGGATAAAAGAACTCATGTATATAAAGTTATCAGATTGTGGTTCCACCTTTGTCTGTGTCCAAATAGGAAAATGGAAACCACCCTAGGCATTTCCACAGGGAGACTTTAGTAGGAGAAATTAGTTCAGAAGGGGTTGGGGAACTACAGGAACAAAAATGGAACAGGGAGAGTAACTATGACCATGGCCTCTATAGGTTATGGGAACAAAAGGAAGAGTCTGGCTTGGAGACTCTGGAAGCCCAGGGAAGACACCCTGCTGGCTGAGACTCTGACCTCTGAGGAGGAGACGCCAGTGGCCAGTGCTGGGTTGTCCAAGGCGTGCCATGGGGCTTGGCCTGGAGTGCCAGAAAGAGCTTGAAACTGTGCCAACTGCCACTGCCAGGGCAAAGGGTCTCCTACGGGGCGGCACTGTCAGGAACAAGTCAACAGGAAGCAAACATAAAGATCAAATTTCTTCTCCCTCCTCCGGCCCTGAGTCCCAGCCCCCGCACCACAAAAAAGGGTGGGTTTAGAGCTGAGAAACAATAGTTTGATAAAGGGCACTGGGCTTAAGAGGGCTTTCATAACTGGATCATCAACCTCATCTCTAAGAAACAGTAACCTTTCTATAAAAGTGCATCCTACGGCATTAGAAAGGGATTGGGTCACTTTCATGAGCCAATAATCTGTTGCTAATACCTAGTGTTCACCCCCTGAACTCCCACATTTTCCATTCTTTTCCATGGCCTGTGTCACCTAAAATATTTCTCCGTTGCTCCTCGTTCTGAAAGCATATTCTTGACCTTTTAACCTTAAAAAGACAAAGTATATCATCGTTTGTCGCCCAATACACAGTAGTATTTTCGTGCAGGATGAATACATCTTTGGAATATATTGAAACCCTAGCCCTGTGGCCTTAGGGCTGCTCTGGCTTGTGACCAGGTGGACAGGTGGATGGAAGGGGGAAGGGGAGATGCCTGTATGTGAGGGGCGGATGAATATGTGTGCACAATGAGGCTGCCTGTGTAAAGAGAAGCACAGCACAAAAACTAGGCCAAAAAAATGTAACCAGGAAGCAGCTCAAACCAAAACTTGATAAAGGAGTTATGTGGCTGCTTTTTTATTTTTATTTTTTTTTTTGCATTAGTGTTTTTGGTCAGCTCCTTAATGTTATATGAAAACAGAACTATGGCCTGTGAACCAATTTACTAAACAAATAGCAGCTGTAGTAAAACATCTGTTTGGGAAAGAGGAAATATAAACTCATAAAATCAAATGACGGCAATGCGATCTGTACCTTCACAAATATGTGAATGTGAGACATATGGAGCAGTTGGTGAAAGATTATCAATCATTCTATTAAAAAACAAAGTTTGAAATAGGTAACATTATGATCTTCATACAACATAATAGCCAGTATCTGAATATGATCTCAGAAAATGGTATGTGAATATTTCTTGGGAATGAGGGTAGCTATGAACATCTTCCTTGCGAAAGAAATTGTTAAAATAAAAAATAGGATTATATATCTAAAAATAACTATATGTGTCTATACTGTCGCCAATAGTAGAATGGTAGAATATAATGATAATAGAGCTAAATAAATTAATAATAACGATAGGAAAGAAAGACCGTATATGGAACTCGGGAAAGACATTTGCTATATTACACATAGACCTGCCCTATAGTTCCTTGGAGTCAAAGTGATTTGCTTTCTGAGATCGATCATTAGAGGACCTTGAATAAAAACTGCAATGAAACTAAGAAAGAGAAAAGCAAACGAAAGACTAGGTTTCATCCTTATACATCCAGCCTGGAAGAGAAGCAAAATCAATAAAGAGAGCTTAAATTAAAACAAAACAAAAAGTACCTTCTGAAGAAGCTGTTGCTAGCGTCATAATAACAGGAGAGCTGATTTCTTTGTTTGCAATACTTTTTTGCCCCTGCTCTCCTTTCTCTTTGATTCACAGAGTTTAAGTTAAAACCAAATAAAGACATAATACATCCAAAAACAAAATCATATCACTAGGATAAAGCAAATCTGGGCGTCATAATAAAAAATGTCAGAGCTATAAAAGCAAAGGCAGTAGCTAGGTTCTTTTTTTTTTTTTTTTTTTCTTTTTCCCCTCTCCATACTTAAAAGTGAAATACCTAGCTGTTATCTTGGTGCCTGCAGAGCCTCCCCATTGTAGATTCAATAATACAAGAGGCTTCTTATCAGCAGCTGGGGTGACTGATTGGAGCTGTGATATGTTTAGACAATGCACTGTATTTAACTGAATTTACAGATGCCCCAACTCAGACGTGGTAGTAAACGCCAGAGACTAATAGGAAATTAAACATGTACAATGGACTAACTCCATTTGCTCTCACACAGTGTAATATGTTTAGTTAACTTACTCATAGTCACACTTTATCTTTTTCTCTATGGATTCCCTGGGATATGTTTCAAATTGGCCAGAGATTAAATCTTCTTTTCAATTTTTTGTTACCATTTTATTGCTGCTTTCCCTTATTATTGGCCACTCTTTCTCTTGCAGAGATAAGCTAAACAAGATGACCCTCAGTACTCAACCCCCCCAACCCAATTATCAGATAGTCAGCAAGGAATGCAAGGGTACAGGATTCCATAATATTAATATTAATATAACATGAGAGGAACAAAAATCAGTCACTTATTTGAAAGCAATGGTGTATTTAACTCATTTGAAATTTAAATGTGAATTTTAATGTACCTGGTATGTAACACATACATACAGAAAGAGAGACAGTGTGGGAGCAGCATGCATAGGTCAGTTTGAGAATTATTTTAACTCTTCATTGTTTCATATATTTGCTCACAAAAACAGCGGCAAGCACACACGTGTCTGCAGAAGTGTGCAGCACAAATGTTGAGAGGGGAAGGAAAAGATGTCACAATGCTCTAGTACTTTTCATCTGGTTAACAGAGAAAGGTAATTTATCCTTAGATAAATCCACAGATTGATCTGTAGATCTGCTTTGAAAGAGGCTGTTCACAGAAAACTCTTGCTGTATAATATCAAGTGAATCCATAATGGTTTTGTTGTCCTTAGGAAACTGTGAAGAATTTCTACATTCACGAGAGCCTGTTACACCTAGAAAGTATAGAAGAAATCTCTAGCCTGTTCTGATCACATTCAGACTCCTGCGAGGGTTAAGGACCATTCCATGTGAATGCGGACCACATCCCCACACCCCACACCTTTCCTTAAGAAAAGTGGATAGAGTTCGTGGTGAGAAAAACTGACGACTAAGGCTGACATCAGTACTGGCTAGACCATGAGGACCTCCGATTCACCTGTTTACATTTATGATGGAGACAAGCAAAAATCCTTTGGTATCAGCCTAACTTCTAACATAAAAGTAAGAAAATCCAGAGCAAACATGATGGTCCAGAAGGTTGGGCAGAGTGGGCATCTGCACGACAACTCACATGCCTCAAAATCTAAAGAATGAAACGGGACAGAAAGATTTTGCAGCCTGAACCCTGTCTGTACACATTCACACCTGCTTCGGAAACTTTGGTGCCTGGATCCTACCACAGAACAGCCGAGTCTCCTATTGCAGGGAACCCAGGCCAGGGGCAGCGGTCTTAATATTACCATTAACGCTGAGAATGATCCTTTCCACTCTCTATTTCTTCAATTGCTATTTTTACTGAGTACACAAATGATTTTATCAGAATTTTGTTTCTAAAAAGACATTTGAATACCTAAAACAGAAAAGAAATATTTGACTATGTTGATCAAATGATAAGTGCCTGAACATCATAGTCCTTTTAATCAACTTTTTAATTGGCTCTTTTTCAAAAGCAAGGATGGTGCTAAGGAAAAACACTGAAGCTCATATAACCACATAAAACCACGAACAAACAAAATTTATATCATTAATCATCCCAAAGCACTATTCTCCTCCACCCCCAGATCAAAATTCTACTCCATGGAAAGAACAGAGTGGCATGATATCAAGGAGCACTAATGTCATTTGAAAATCAAGTTATAATCAAATAACCATTACTCAGTAAAATGGACTTCATAGTAATCATTTCTTTCTATAACTGAGCAGTCCAATAAATGTTACTTCTCTTAATCAGTTCTGATTGGTATTTGCTATATGAGACACAGACAAATCTTTGACCAATCTTTAATTAGTATCACTGATGAAATATTTATTCTTTTAATTTGAATTTAGAAACCCAATAAAGCCATGTTTGCATCTTTTATCAACTTAAATATTATCCTCCTTTATTACTTTTGTCATGACTGCAGACTCTGAAAATGTTCTCCTGAAACAATGCGTATTTCATATATGCATAGTTGCCCTGGTCTCATTGCTTTTAGGGCAAATATTTAATATAGGCGTTCAGGTTATAAATTCATTTCAGTCCTCTTTCTGAGGGGATCATGGAGTAGATTTCCTCTAAGTGTCAAGAGAAAAAAGGAAGATATTTTTAGACATCCTAAGACCTTCTTAGGGAATCACAGATTCACCAAATCATAACCTAATCCTCCCTGGAGCTCCCGGTATCCAATTCACAGAAACGATGGGGCTGGACAACGTTACTGGGCCCTTGTGCATGGAATGTGTGGGATATTCTAGTGCCCAGACACTGAACTCAGAAGCCAGTGTTCTATTTTTGGCTCTACAACTGATGAGCTGCCACCTTTAGCTTAACTCATCTCCCCAACCAGAGGCACACTTGTACAGTTCCCAAGCCTGTACTGACCGGAGCTCATTTAAAATAGGCAGAAATCACCAAGCATATTATTAAAATCTAATGAAGCAATCAGATTGCAACTTATTATAAAAACACCTTTACCAATCTCCTCTAGTCCACAAAACACCTCTGAAATTAGTATGACCAGAATAATCTAGAAACAAAAAAAAAGGGGGGGGGATCATTTCTTTTGAAGGACACACAAAGAAATGACATAGATACCTTCTGTGTTGCTCAGAGAAATCTCTGGTACATGAACACCTTTCCTAGTTATGGGTTTTGAGCTTCCTTTCACCTTCTCTTTTGCATGGCACAATCTCTAGTGAAAGTGACCTCTTTGTAACAAATCTATCACAAATGGGTGTTTATAAATGTGTAGAACATTAGATGTTCATACCAGTCGTGCCTGTTAATCTATTACACTTACTTCCCAGCATCACCTACCTCTGCTACCTAGCACTTTTCCCAGTTACATTTACTCAGGAGATTATTACACATGACAGCATCAACTCTTCTAGAACATGGATCACATTGGCTTTTGTTCAGGAATGTATACTTAAAGCCTAGCACGATGGCTAAGACATTAACAGCAAAAGACGAAACACAGACCTTTTCTCAAAGACACCGACACTTATTCTGTACGTGTCTCAAAGAGAGCCTTTGATGGAGTCACACCTTCATCTACCCTGCAGAGCTCACTTCATCCTTGCCAATGGCTTCTGCAACAGAGCTGTGGCCCG
Organism: Zalophus californianus; assembly: GCF_009762305.2. Lineage (NCBI taxonomy): Eukaryota > Metazoa > Chordata > Mammalia > Carnivora > Otariidae > Zalophus > Zalophus californianus. Next base: position 15,328,413 of record NC_045604.1, on the reverse strand, counting down.
CTAAGTGTCCACAGTCTCTGATACTCCTGCATTCCTACTTCTACCCAGAAATAACAAAAGCAATAATCAAGGCTTCATGTTCTGGCAATATCTGTTTTTTTGTTTTGGTTTTTGGTTGCCTTTATTTTTTAAGAGAGAGAGTGTGGGGATGGGGCAGTGGGACAGAGGGAGAGGGAGAGGGAGAGGGAGAGAGATCACCTTAAGCAGGCTCTACTCCCAGCACGGAGCCCCACGCAGGGCTCGATCTCACAACCCTGAGATCATGACCTGAGCCAAAATCAAGAGTCAGATGCTTAACTGACTGAGCCACCCAGGTGCCCCTGTTTTATGAAAAAAATGCAAACAAAGTGGTTTCCCAAACTATTTTAATCAGATTCAATAAGGTGGAATACTCTGGGATACACTAATTAATCATAGTTAAAAAAACACTTTAGAAATAACAAGTCTACTTCTTAAAATAATCTTAAAATTTATTAAAAATAACCACAAAAAAGACAGGAGACATAGATATAAAAATAGCATTATTGTTGACATATTAGGTAACTATATATATATGTTGTGTATGCTGGCATTTCTTGTTAAAATCTTCATTAGTTGTTAATTCTGTCAAACAAAATCTTGGCCTATAATTCTATCTGGTGGTGGCTGTCAGCTTGTATTTTGCACGTTTCAGTATTATTTAAAAGTACTTTTCCATATTTAATATGTGATGGCTTACTGTAACTTTCCACTGGCATTTATCACCTCTCAAGAGTGATCAGTCTCCAAGAAAGTGAAGTTGATTGTCACAGAAGAGCCTAGCCCTCATTTATTTCCCTATCCAGTATTTGGTATGGAGCAGAGTGTACAATAGCAGGTGGGCCTTCGACTTAGAGGTCACAGATTTAACAATAGAAATATAAGTTATTAAAATAGACTTGAAATCTTTAAAAACATAAAGTGCCCTTAGAGTAAAGTCTAGATAATTGTACAAAATTCAATGTGTATATTTTCTTTGGCTCCAAGTTCCAAAATGATCCTAAAGATGCTGCCATTTCCCAAACCAGAAGTCCTATTGTTGGCAGGATTTAACATTGAGTTTAGAAAAATACAGACTTTCAATATCCCCATCAACCAACTTTATCCTTGCCTAATTTCCCCATCTCTGTAATAGGTTATGTCAACATAGCTTACAGGGCTCAGAGTCATTCAAAGAATATCTAGAGGAATGTTTTTTTCCCATTTGATGTAGCTTCAGTGTGATCATTTAATTTTAAAAAATTAATTATTTTTCTTCTTTTGAATCATTTAACCAATGATTTGGACAGGCTCTGATAGTGGGTTTTGGAGGGGGAGGCATGCTTCAATGGAGAAAAAACATACGTGCCTAAAGTACTGAATGATTTTGCAGCCTGTGATCCCCCAAACCCCCAGACCAGCTTTGCTGCTTCCTAGCTATGTGACTTTGGGCAGGAAACCCAAACACTCTCTAAGCCCCAACCTCCTTAGCTGTAAGGATATAAGGATAGCAGGTGCTACTGAAAATTATAGGTATGTGTAGATATTTGATATATACATTTGTTGACAATATTGAGCACTTAGTATATGCAAAGAAACGTCTTAAGTCCTTTACATGTATTAATTCATTTATTATTCATATAATCTATGAGGAAAAAAAGCGAAAGAAACAGAAGCACATAGTGGCTAAGTAACTGCCCAAGTTGACACAACCAAAAATGGCAAGCCTGGGATCTAGCTATTTTACTGCCTCTGAGAGGTATAACTAACATTATAAAAAGCATCTAAGGACAGAATTTGGCACACAGTAGCTACTCAATATAAATGGTAGGTTCTTCTCTCTATATATCTCTCTCTATTCTTTGTGTTTCCTTCTCATATATATTAATAGCCAGATTTTCTTAGTGCAGCCTAGAGGACTACTTCAATTGGCATAACAGATCCTAGCATTGAGTCATTAGATACAAAATCTTATAAGAGTATGTAAAAATTAAGCCTAGTAACAACACACACACACACACACACACACACACTCATACATGCATGATCACATACAACATACAGATTTCAAGTGAGCCTCCAAAGAATGTTCTGGCATATCCACTGCCAATGAGTTTATCATCAATATTGATGGAATACGGACTCAGGTCACAAACACTATGCTGGGTTTAGGGGCAGGAGTAGAGAAGGTCAGACAAGAATGAAACTTATTGTCTGCCCTCAAGTACCCAGAATCCACTGGGAGACTCTTTAATAACGCACTGTGATATATTCTGTGCTATGCTAGAAGTATGTAAAAAATCCTATGGGAATGTAGAGCAAAAAAATTCTGCCTGAGGATTCCAGAAGTCCTCACCAATCAGAAGTGATTTCTTCTAGATGTGTTGAACTTCTCCAGGCAAACATGAGGATAAGAAGGGTATTCCAGGTTGAGAGACTGAACAGAGATAGGTAGGAATGAAAACACACTGCATGCAGGCAAGCATGAGAAGAGCAAGGTGGCTAAAACATATGGTTCCTGAAGAAGGCTAGGGGGATAAATTAGGTTCTAATTGGGAATAGCAGCCTCTCTGATGGCTAGGAAGTTTGGAATTCATCCTCTGCAGTGCAAAAGATGATGGGCACAGATGGCTCTGAAGACATATAGACCAATGGAGATGATTTCAGTCGTGCAGATGGTAAAAGAAAGTGACCCGTACTAAAGTGGTGGCAGAGGAGATGCATAGACAAAGATCAAAGGATCCTCTGCAGGTGGAATCCACTAGGCTTAGTAACTGAAGGGACGCATGGGGTTAGGAAAAGGCTAACTCCCAGCATGTGTCTAATGATAGTAGTTTATATACTTGATACTCTTAAGATTTACATATACTTGATACTCTTAAGATCTACTCTTGCTCAAAAAGAAACAAAGGAAGAAGGAAGGAAGGAAGAGGGAGAGAAGGAGGGTGAGGAGGAGGGAGGGAGGCAGGGAAGGAAGGAAGGAGGGAAGAAAGACAGGAAGGAAAGAATGAATGAACGAACGAATGAACTTGCCTTGGAAGAAAACGCAGGAAAAGGATTGTTTTAATTCTAAGGTGTCAAACAATTGAGGTAGAAATATAGGATCTTGGGTTACAGTGGAGGGCACCTAAAGGAGCTTGCTAGGGGCTCTTCATCACTTCCCAAAATACACATACAACGTACCACACTTGACACTTCCTTTCTCCACTCCTCTTTCTTCTACCCCCCCGCCCCCCCTTTCCCCTTTCCCTTCCCCCTTTGTGGTCTGTCCTAGGTCCCAACACACAAGCGGAGCTTAGCCCTCCCAGGCAGGAAGAATCTACAGCGCCTGCGCTCCCGTTCCACTCACACGGACACACCTCAGAATCCCATTACGAAAATTTCTACTCCTCAGAATCCCATTACGAGAATGCAGGTTTTTTCCAAAACTGCTTTGTGGGACTTGTTTAACCTAAAAGTTCAGCGATGTTTACCTCTGCACCTCCAGCAGTGCAGTGGGATAACTTAATACATGGAAGTGGCAGAGACACCTTTATGTTTCCTATGCAAATACTGCTTAGAAAAGCCATTAGTGGAAATTATGGAAGGTGAACACCAATGAAATACATGGCCCAGAACAAGCAGGATGACTCAGCGGGTCTTTGGGGGCCTTCTCCTCTGCTGGCAATTTTATTAGAACATTACCAGTGAAGAAATTTTTAGCTTTTTGAATTGAACTATAAATTGTTTCTGCATTCCATGGTATCCTAAAGGAATTTCAGGGGGAATTTTTCTTCGGCTTACGGAGCAATTCCCTGTGGACTGGGGGAAGTCTTTTGGAAATTTCGAGGTTCCTCTTGGGGATTTTTCCTGAAATGGATTCTTCTTTAGAAATATTTTGGTTATTAAATATATATGTTGGAAATTTTTTGTACAACAATTTGTAGCATACCCCCAAGTTTCTGTTTACAGTGTTCATAAAACAAAACAAAACAAAACAAAAAACTAGCATACTCGTAACATCTAATAATAGTGGAAGTGTTTCTACCAATTGTTACGAAACCCGGTACCACGGCTTTAACCTCTGCACCGAGAAGTCATTCTTGTAAAAACTACAAAACATGGAATGTGTTTTTGACAATTCTTCTTTCCCAATTTATTTTTGGCAGACGTGCTATAAAGTGTCTCCTTTTTATTTATAAAAACATATTATTTGTGATTCTGAGAAACAGACTAAGAAATGATGTGGAAAGCACCTTACAATGTTTGTCTATGAGACCACTTAAATGCTCATAACTACTTTGATGTACCACTTATTGTGTTCAATCATCATGTCATTTATTGTATTTGAAAGTGTGTGCCTCCGCACACATCCCACTTTTAACAAAACCGTCTTTTACTGTGCCCGTCCTCAGCAAACTCCAGGTTCCACTAATAATGCTCACCATTCACAGGAGATAACAGAAAAACTCTTTTCACGACCTCCTCTGTTGTTTCTCCTGCAGCCAAAATTCGAACAGTAACAACCACAACCACAACCACAACAACAACAACAGAATGTATTTAAAAGATGAGTGGATATGAATGGGGATGTGTTTTTCCTCTTCTGAGAACATGATCTTAGGATGCTTGTAAGGTTTTATTTCATGGTTCACCTTTTAACGCAAATAGGTTTCCTTCGCTATTCTCCCTGCTTTGTCCTATGTTTCCTGAGGGTCTTTTCGGGGTTTGCAACTCCTGTAAAGTCAAACATCACTCTTGGGGTCTCCACAGGGGCCACATTGTCCAGGCTGGACTAAATTTAAAGTCCCTTCCCCCTGACTCTACACCCTGCTCTACAAAAACACACCATTTGCAGATCAAAGAGAGACGATTTATGCTTTCATCCAGCTGACGGACGATTAAATTAAAACAGATCAGCAGTGCGGTGCCTGGGCAGGTGGCTTCCAACACCACTGTCGGCCTCAGAGCGATTAAATTGTGGCGGAGATGGAGGGCCTTCCGCTCCCATTCCCGCACTTACAGATCAAACGGTGACAAATGAGATGTTACTGCTCTTGTAAAGCAAGGCTACAATCTGTCAAAATCCAACATAATTTGTGACCCTCTGTGACATCCTCTTTCTCTCTCTTTTTTTTTTTGACATTTGAATACAGTGATTGTACTAGAGTCAAGCCCATTTAAGTGAATATACTCAATTCTATCTAAAGGAATACAGCCTGTTAGCTCCAACATGGGAGCTGAATATATATCTGGTGAGTACTCCAGCGACCCTTTGTGTTAAGTGCATACCATTAACAATGAATTCTGATTTTTTCCAAGTTATATAATTTGATATCTTGACAGCCCAGACACTTAAAGCACTACTATTTGTTTTAAATGGCTTTATTTTATTGTTTAAATGTCAGTATCAAAATAAAGTAATGCATACAGCCATGTCAGTTCTAGTGCAGGGGAAGTGTTCCCGTTGAGAAGAGTCTTGAAAGAGTTTGTTCTAAAAATGGACTCAAAAGTCAATTGCAATGTCTCTTGGCTGAATCCTTAAATGACTCATGAAACATATTTATACTGCATTTTCTGTTTAGCTGGTGCATTTAATAAGGCACCAAAGCAGAAACAGCGAAAAGAAGCAAAGCATCTTAACTTACTGATGTTGACATCGTTGCCAGGTCAAAAAAAAAAAAAAAAACCGACTATGGGAAATAATTGAGGAATGCTTGATAGGGAAACCATAGCCCAGATACATGAACAGACCTCTCAGTGGGCTTTAATTGTATAATCTGCTGGATTATTATACGTGGCTTGGCATTAAAGGAAGAAAAAAAGATTCAAGAGACTGAGCATAGTTTGTCATATTTTTACCTACTAGAATGGCAGGGAGAATTGATTCTCTCCTGCCTTCACTCCATTCAGACCTGTTTGGGGTTTACGAGCCTGTCACATTTCAGAGCAGGCATTGACTTTCTACTTCAAAGTGGCTAAAGATCTTTCCCAAAAGACTTTTGTTGACCACAAACCTTTAGGCAGGGTAACGCTAACCTTCAGGGAAATCACTCTGAAATAACTATTTACAAAGAACAAAAGTATACCCAGACTCTTTGAGCACTTTTTTTTAGGGTTATTCTTTAAGGTTCTTGGGCATAAAATGTTTTTCTACTCATTCTGTGACCTACCTAAGTCAGTGTGCTCAAGGAATTCTGTCCATCCTGGTTTATTTCCTTAACTCTGGGGTTGTTTGCCCACATTTTAAAGTAACTGTCCCACTTGATGTACGATCCCTGGTAATGACTTTGCTTCGGAAACCCAGCTGGCTACAAAGCAGACCTCAGTTTACGGCATTTCAGAGTAATTAGCTGGGACAGAAGAGTTACCTCCATTTTTTGTACATTGCACTGTGATACACTAATCTAGCCTTATTATGATGGACCTTTATATTCCCTCCAAGCTTTCATGCCTGCCATCATCCTATTATAGGGAGAGTGTGTGGCACAAGACCCGCAGACCTTGCCTCTTAAAGGCAGGGTGTCCACCGTAGTCTGAACATATCATAGGAGTCATGCAATAGCTTTCCATAGCCAGGAAAAGGCTTCTCTTCATGAGAAGAGGATCTAGGTCTATGGCCGCAGTTCCATTTTGTCAGAAGTTGCCAAGAAGGATGCTGTATGTGGTGGACGATCCCAGAAGAAGGTCTACTGGGTTTTGGCTCCTCTACTATGCGCCTATAGGTACATAGTAGAAATGTAGCTGCCAGAGAGCTACCCGCCCCTGCAGGCTGGATGGGAGTGGCCTCTGCTCTCACTAAAAGCCTGTGGGGAGGTTGGAAGTAAATGAAAAGTGTGTACTTTACTCTGAACCAGCTGGGGAATGGGCACAGAACACAGATAAGGCAGATTTGGTAATGCTCTCTTCCCAATAATCCCACCCGAGTCAAAAAGTGCCGCATGAAAAAAAAAAAAATTCAGAAAGGTTCATTTTTTCCCCCTTCATTTCATCTTGCTATTTCTCTACCTTGTTTGTTAACACGAATCTGATAGAATCCTTTGTTGATCTGTACCTACTGTGAGGACAAACAACAGTCAAGGGGCCTGCGTTTGTTAACAGGGCACATCTACTTTGGGGGAGTTCAGCCTGGCTCCCGTTTCAGTAAAGGCCTTTCCTGATTTTACAGTCTGCCACAAAACACAAGGCTGATCTCTTTCCCTCACTTTGCTCTCTCTTCTCTACCTTTCCTGCTTTTGATGTAGATTCTCTATTAGACACATGGGATACAGGGCAGGTTTTTGCCTCTGCCTGTAAGCACAAGGGAAGGAAGGAGTAAGGTGGCAGAAATATTATTAACTTTAAAATCTTCCCTCTACCTCCAAGATGAGAATAAATGTCCCCCAAAGATTCCCCGAGACATGAACAGACAGCTTCTTCCCCCACAGGAATCTCCTGTCACCTCAGGTTTTTTTCTTCTTTTTCTTCTTTTAATGGAATATAAGACTCTCAATGTATGGAGAGATCTTTTCAAATAAAACCACTGTTCTGCATCTGTCAAATGACATTTTCATAATATAAAACTCATCCAATCTGTTCCTTTTCAACATTTTCAGTGTTTGTTATCTGATGTCAATTATCTCTTAACTTCCTTACTTCTAACAATTTCCCAGAGTTTCATTAGATGGGCCAGCTAAAACTCACATATTCCCATTTAACTTTTCAAGCAACAGAACAGAAGTGCATATGAGTGGCTGATGTTAACCAAACCAAAGGCCACTTGAGAATGCCACTAAAAGAATAGTGGCTGAAGGTTATAAATAGGTGACACTATTTATAAAGCATCAACAAAATGTTTCATGATGTGTAACATAAAGCTCAGGCAGTCATATTGTTAAAAGCCTGTTCCTGTGCCTAATGTCTACATAAATAGCAGCATGAACACAGTATCATGAGCTGCTTTGTTTGGCATCAAGCTAATCACAGGCATGGGAGATGAAACCTTTCTTACTAATGGCCGGTCTCCCTTAAGAAAAAGAAAAAAAGTTTGGGGGTGGGGGGACTTAAGGTGTGAGGAAGCACAGTAACACACAGCAGAGTTCCAAAGAATCCAAATTATTTAAACATTCAGCAATGATCATATATTGTGGTCCTTAAGTCCAACAATAGCATTTTGATAACAGGAACGCTAAACTGGCCTTAACCTCACCCAGCACTTGTTGCTACTGAAAGATTAATGTTATCTCTCTATTTAAGTAACCCACACATATATGTCCAAAATTAGACTGTAAAGCAAAAGCCTTCTTGGCTAGAATAAAATGGTTTTTAACATCAATTTATAAATACTCTGAAAATGCAAGTCACTTTCCCTGAGTTCAATGACTAATGCATTACAAGATTTTGTGATACCCAAACCATTGAATGTCAGAAAGATTTAAGTTCAAATCATCATGCATTTATTCTATGGTATAGTAATATGGAAAGCTGATGGCATGAATATTTTATGGTAATGTTTCAATATTAAAATCCCCACATTGAGATTCAGGAGTAACATACAAATTATATTTAACCATCAAAAAATTCATTGAAGTACTTATTAGAGTATCAGTAATAATAGTCATTAAAATTTTATGATCCCTTAAAAGAACACTAAATAAAGACAGTTTAGTAAATGCCCTATTTACATATTTTAACAAGACTTACATAGTAATATCAAAATCACATTGAATTTGAGAGTAAAATTAAACTTGCCCTCAAAAGAACAGATACATTACGGATCCACCCTGAGAAATCTGCTTGTTTTCACAATAGTGGGGTGAGTTGCACTGATTCATTTGCTTTGCCTTCTTGGACCAGCTGTAATATTATACAAGCTATGACCAAGGGTCAGAGGTTCAATCTATGGATTAAGAACTGAATTAACTAAACAGGCTGTATAGGAATTGGGTCTCCAACCTTAGCCTCATTTAGTACCACGTCCTATTTTGCTCAGCTAAATGCTTATGGATATATATCACATAATTTTACATATCTATAAATAAGCAACGTGTATAGGACTATTCCCACCTATGTATATTCATACACTTACATATGTGGCTTACTTTCATTCAAAATATTTTAGAATATTTATGAAAGCTCTAGTCCTTAAGCATTTTGCTGTATAGAATATTTAGTTGATTTTTCACAGCCTTTTAGAAGGCTGAAGAAAATCATTTTCAAAATTGTGACCCTTACAATTTGCACACAGATACAGCGTAGAACATAAAATGGTGGATTTGTTTTCTTTACCTTACATGTTTAAGGTTAAGAGTGATCACTGTAAATTCAATGAACTTGAGTAAACTGTAGGCCACTAGAAATTCTCAAAGGGAGTTATATGTAGGTACTCAGGGAAGATCGGTGGCCTGGGATCAAGAACCAAGCCTTCTGAAAACAGCCATGCCACTGACACGGGTCACTTTGGTTTCCTTGGAATGAGTGATTTACAGGCAAACCCATCCACTGGAACCCTAGGGTCTGTCAGAATTTGAGTTTCATGGATGACAAACTCATTTGGCAAGGCATGCACTGCCACAAAACCCAATGAGCAATAAATAAGCCATACCATATATGAGTCCTTAGCTATTTTCCTTGTTGAGTGCATTTACACTCTGGAACATTATCTAATACTATGAAATCAAAGAAGTGAAAGACTTCCTAATGTCATACAGTCCTGGATGTGTGTGTATATGTATATACATGCTTGTGTGTATGAGAGAGAGAGAGAATTATAAACTCCAGAAACTCCTGCGATCAGAAATGTATAGAAAAAAATAAATACAAAATGTTGAATGATGTTTTCAGAAGTACTACCTAAATAAACAAAGAAAAGATATCATCAGAAATATTTGGGCCTTAAAAAAATGTATTTAGGCCTATCTTCATTCTATGGCAGGTTATAGATTCAGCAAAAAGCTCGTGATCATTATTTTTCCTGCTTCCCTTCTTCAAAAAAAAGAAAAATTAAGGTCTCTCACTTCCATTGGACGCCAAATAAGGAAGACGGAGCAACAATTTATATGGTAGCAATAGTGAGCTTTACAGTTACGATATTAACTTTTTTTCTGGAAAACAGCAGCTAACACTCAGCCAGAAGCTCTACTATATTTTGAAATATATGCAATGGCAGTGGAAGACCAAAAAAATCCACAAACAGTAATTTACAATGTATTATGGGCCCTTCTTCCTGAAATATGTTTAGTTTCCCAATCATATTTCTTTAGGTTCATCTCAACATCTGATTACATTTCTCATTATACAGAGTGGTTTGTTAGTTGAAAAGTGGATACCCAGGAAACGGACTTGCTAGCTCAATAATCCACAGAGTATACCCAATACATGTAGCTGCCAGACAGTCCAAATGAACTAGAAATACCTAGTCAGCAAAATACTTAAAAATGTTTTTAGACTGAAATGTGTTCATTCAGTGTGACTTCGAAAAGCCTGCATCTACAACAATGACTCAAGAAGATCCAACACACACAACTTCTCCACCTCATCGCCCTTCCCAGTGTTTCAAAAATTAATGAACAATCCCTTTTGATAGCAAAAAGCTCTCAACACATAGAGAACTAAATTTTTATATAATTTAGGAGTCCTCCACTCTATAATAGTGGATAGTATCATGACATTTTTAAAAGCCTGGGGTCATAAGTCAATTTCTGGGTTGGAATCTCAGCTCTGTAAATTATCAACTGTGTGATTCTGAACCAGTTATTCAATACCTTTGTTCCCTGATTTTCTAATCTGCAAAATGGGTTAAAAAGAGCACCTAACCCACAATGTGGTTTTGAGGATAAAATAATACATGTAAAGCTTTCACTGTAAACCATCATTATTATCTAATATATGTTGGATCAGTCCATCACAGAACCAATTTACTAGTTTAAAAGCTATGCTGCCCCCAGAGAATCCTATTTACCAATTCAGGCTGTTATTCACTCATTCATTTAATGTTCACATTCTCCAGAAGAGTTTGGGGAAGGACACACCACTAAAGGCATGGCAAACCAATAAAAAGAATTAATAAGGCCTAATCTTGACAATAAGCATGCATTTTAGTGAGCTGGAGTAATTATCTGAATTATATAAGCCAATCTTCTCTTCACTAATTCTAATTCATTCACATTACACTGTGAGCACAAAATGAATAAGAAGTTTAATCACTTATATGTAACCCAGGAAAATGTTTAAGACATATTTTATTTGACCTCAAGAAAAACAAACATATAAATATTTACAACAATGTACATTCCTATAACATGGTAATCCCCCTTCATCCATGGCCCTTTGATCTGTGTTTATAGTTATCATTTGGAGCATCTATCTACTTAAATATTCTCCGTTTTGAGAAAATAGTTCAAGGCAGAGCAGTACTTTGAATGATGTAGAGAAGGGGATTGATCTCTACACATGTTTGGTTTACCAATCTGAAATCTGCTATCCCTTGAGATAATATCAATATCGACATCAAGTTTGGACACCAGACGTCAACATGCAGGGTGTTTTCCAATGAAGACTCCCATCCCATTTTGCTTTTACATCAGCCAATGAATATGGATAAGACCCTGAAAGCAGCCCTTGATACATATCCACAGCACAAATTTAATGTAAGTGGCATATAAGTGATATTTATGTATAAAATTTTGCTTACTTATTCTAGGCTAAAGCACTCAAAGCACTAACCTTGACCTACCCTATCCAGATGGGCAAAAATCCAATTTATTATCCAATTTAAAGAATTTTCTTTTCTTTATGTTTTATTGGAAAATTATGCCTACCTCAGGGTCCTCCTAAAAGAAACATCCTAGTGATATGTGCTTAAAAGACTTCTGACACCAAGATACAATATTGAGGGTCACACATGGTCATTATTTTTGTAAATTCCACATATCCGGTCAAAAGATCGTTACCAGTTGTTGCAGCCTTGTTCCAAATGAGGGCAAAGGAGGTGGAGAAAGTTCTCAGCCCCCATGTGCAGGATATGGGATGATAAAGCTACACCCCGTGGAAGAAAGGATTCTCTAGTTAACATCTGAAGTTCTCAACAATGCTGTCCTCACATTTGTCACCCAGAAGCAGCAGAATGTCCTGTAATTAAACAAGCCATCTGGGGGCAGGTCATCAACCACAGAAGACAAAATTCCACTCTCCCAAGTCATGTTGGGTTTGCTGTTCAGAACTACAGACTGATGGTATGCAGGGATTAATCTATGAAAATAGATAGCTCCACCGATTTTTCTGATGAAATGATTATTGCTCCTTCTAATATCCCCAAATCCAGTTAGGCACTGGGTCAGGTAATTCTGCCTTTGAAATGTTTCTTGAGTCCATCTCTTTCTTTCAAGGCCCACTGCCACCACTCTCATGTGGACCCTCACTGTTTGACACTTGAAATATCTGCAGTGTTGTGCCTCAACAGACTCCACACCTGTCCCTTTCTCCATTCTTCCATCATGGATACATGTGCACCTAAGACTTCCCTTAAGGCACAAAAGCCTTAACTGAATGTCTACTTAACTGGATGCTACATTCTTCCATCATGGATACATGTGCACCTAAGACTTCCCTTAAGGCACAAAAGCCTTAACTGAATGTCTACTAACTGGATGCGACATATTTGGTTTGGAATTTAAGCGATCCCCTCCACGCATCTGGGACTTACCGACTTCTACATCCTTATCTCCAAATTCTGCCTTCCATAGAAACTTGACTCTAGCCAGAATGATACTTACCATAGCCTGAAAACACCACTTAAGTTACACCTGTGGTTTAAGTTCTACCTGCATGACTTTGCTGACCACAATTACCCCTGTGAGGAAAGTACCTCCTCTTGGACTTCTGCTGTTCTAAAAACTAACATTCATTTAAGAACAGTAGAAAGTCCACTTCTAAAGTACTTCTTAAAACACTCTGGTCATCTTTAATCAGCTCAGGAAGTGAACTCTGATAGCTAGTGTCTGCCATATATACATGGGACCTCTTCTGTGCTCTCGTAAATTGTTAGTTTTCTTTTAGGTGTTCTTTGGTCTTTTTCGACTAGATCATCAGCCCTTTAGAAGCACAGACTCTACACTTGAAATTCCCTGTACATATTAGAGTGACCAACACATAATGGAAAATTTGTTCACTATGATATTAAGAGCAATGTGTATTTCTCCCTTTTATTAAATAGCTCCAATGGGAAACAAAGAAAAAATTATATTATAATATTATATATGTACATATGATTATATATTTTTTTCCTCACAAGGTACTACACATCATTATTTCATTAGTAGGCCATGCTTTTTATCAATGTTTTGCTTCTTATAAGCCCAATTTATAAGGTCAGGATTTTCCTAAAGAACAAATTAAGATGCACACAAATTGCTCTGGTTACAGGTTTCTTTTTTCAAAATACTCTACGTTGATTTGAACCTTTTGAAGTTCCAAAATAAATAAATTGCTAGTGTATTTGAAAGAAATTTCCATATTTCTAGATGAGATTGGCACTTTTTAAAGAAATGGAAATAAAGAAGGGAGATACAGTCACGTGAACTAATCTAAATGCTTCCTACGGAAGATAGCATCATTTCAACAATATTCTTTTTTTTTTCCATAGGAGTTCAAAATATTTACCTCTAGAATCATAGTTCAATGCAACTTATGACTAAAGTTGGCAGCAATCAAAATCATTAAACTACCTTTTAAGAACAGGGAACAGGAAACATCTTGTTTGCAGCATTATGGAGATTAGCATTACCCACATAGGTGATATCATTATATCTAGCTAAATTCCTGCATCCTATAAATGGTACAACCACATGTCCAGAAAATCCTGATATAAACAATTCCCTGTCCCTGCTCTCCAGGCAGGAAAAGTGCCAGTGACAAAGCTCTGTTACTGAGTCACTAAGGCAATTGAAGAGTTACTTTACTAATTTTTGAGGGTACAGGGAAAGAAGAAAGACATCTTAAAACTAATCAGATGCTTACAAATACTGACAAAGATAACTAGACTATGCAGCACTGAAAATTTCCTCATGTCACATTAAACTAATGACCTTTCTAGGGCACATTACCCTCCCAATGATGTTGAAGTCAATAGTCACTAAACACAAGAAATATATTGAGGATTTGCTGGTACCATATATGGGCTGGACTGGGCATAAATAACTTGTTTGTGCATGTGTATAGCAAAATGCACAAAAGCACAAACAGATATATAACAAGGCAGGTTTACATAGAGAGTAAATATTTATTGTGCTCAAGGGTGTATATCCATGTGGCTCAAAATGCCACTGTTCTAGCAGGATCGTCATTCAGAGCTCAAACTCTACCAGTCATATGTTCATACTCTCAGACCAGTATTACTTGGAAAAGATCTGACACACTCTCCACTACCCAAAACTATGCTAGGTCAGTATCATTTCCTCTAAGACCTAGAAAAAAGCCCAGAGAGGCACAAAAAAACCCATGAGTAACCACCAAATGCTCACCTTTCTGTCTTTCTTCCGTAAATCACAGGCAGCTGGGTGTTGAACACTAAAAATCTGAAGAGGAATAAATTCCTAGAACCATGAACAGAAACTTGCCTTTGCTCATTTCCAGCAATTCTATGAGTTTCTGTTACTATGTTCACTTATCACTTGAAAGATGAAAAAGCATTCAGATACTTAACAGTGTCTAATAATAGGAGACAGTTTAGAACAGAAATAATTCCAGACCTCTAAGAAACCTGTCAAAATTTCCCAGAGGTAAGAAACAATGACCTACAGTAGACTGTGGCCATGACCCTGGGGTCCAAGTGCTAACTCTAAAAAAGTGCCAGGAGATATTTGATGACAGGTGATCAAGACATCATTTTTGCACCCTATCTGGAACAGATAATATACCCTGAAATGAATATTCAGCATACCTGCCTTCAATGCTGCATGGAAATCCACACAGAGACACAAGAAAAAAATGAAATGCTTTTTCAGTTTAGGCTATTCTTGAATTGATACATGACCCAATTCTCCTCTCTGTGCCATTGCTCTCAAATTAATATCTCCAACCCTGAAATGCTTCCCCAGATTCCAGTCTCATAGTTTTAATTGCTGTGAGCCATTTTTATTTAGAAATCCCAATATTGCCTAAAACCCAGCGCCCCTGAACTAAATAAACTTGTGTTGAGTTCATGGTCACTCCTTAACAGAGGGCTGGGTTCATAGGACAGAGGGAGCACTCAACAAATATGTGTTCAGCGAATTGTTTCTTCTCATACCAGTTTCTACTCTCACCTCCCCAATTCTGTTTCTGGCCACTGGTTTCCTACTTTGCTTTTTGAAATATTGAGTCTTATTCAGTTGTTCCCTTCCCCACCCCTTACCCGAGCTGAGGGTGCCTCATTCAAATACTCATCAAATTCATTCAACTCCTGAGGCACCTGGGTGGCTCAGTCGGTTGAGCCTCTGACTTTGGTTCAGGTCATGATCTCGGGGTCCTGGGATTGAGCCCCTTGTCAGGCTCCATGCTCTGTGGGGAGTCTGCTTGTCTGTCTCTCTCTGACCCTCCCCCTGCTTGTGTGTTCACGCTCTCTCCCTCTCAAATATTTATTTGAGAGGGAGAGAGAGACAGCGAGAGAGGCAACACAAGCAGGGGGAGTGGGAGAGGGAGAAGCAGGTTTCCCGCGGAGCAGGGAGCCCGATGCGGGGCTCGATCCCAGGACACCGGGATCATGACCTGAGCGGAAGGCAGACGCTTAACGACTGAGCCACCCAGGCACCCCAAATAAATAAAACCTTAAAAAAAAAAAAAACAACTCTCAACACTTTTCACAAACTCTGTCAGAATGACCTCTTTGAATGCTGCACACCTCAGTCAGACGCTGATCACGTTATACTTGGGCCAATGACACCGTCTCTCAGCTCAGCACTATTACCAGCCGTCTCATTCTGCTTTCATCTAATCTGACTACTTCTACAGGATTAGGATTCGTAAGAATAACAGCTTCGTTCCTTTCGTCCCTTTGGAACCCACACAGGCTCCCAACTGTTTGTTACGTTAAGTCTAAACTACCACAGCTGTCTTTAGATGTCTCTCTAAGCTGAGTCAAGCCCGCCTACCAATCTTTATCACAGAGGGAATGTCTTTACAGCTTCCTTGATTGCTTTTGTCCCGACTACACTTAGGTAAACTCTTTACTGTTGTTCCATTGGAAAAAAAAAAAATCTATATTAACATTTGTTCTCTGTATGAAGTTGATCTTTATACTGTCGCGCTTCTGATTTTCTTCACCTGATCTCTAAACAAAGACTAAATTCCAGGTTGCTAGAGCTGGTAATGTAAGAGGCAATATACACAGTGATTAAGACCTAAACCAGAGTAGACTGCTCAGGTTCAATTCCCAGCTGCAGCTTTTAAAAGTTCTGTGAACTCCGGCAAGCCTTTTAATTTCTGTGTCTCGGTATTCTCAAGTGTGGAATGAAAATAATAATATCTACTTCATATGGTTGTTGTAAGAATCAAATGGGCATATGTACACATATGCATAGAGGTAGATACATATAACATAAAAAGTGCTTAAAAGAGTACGTGCATGGTTAGTAACTCAATTCCTTTTATTTTTTTTTTCTTTTTTTCTTCTCAAAGATTTTATTCATTTACCTGAGAGAGAGAATGAGAGAGAGAGTACATGAGAGGGCGGAAGGTCAGAGGGAGAAGCAGACTCCCCGCCGAGCAGGGAGCCCGATGCGGGACTCGATCCTGGGACTCCAGGACCATGATCCGAGCCGAAGGCAGCCGCCCAACCAACTGAGCCACCCAGGCGCCCCAATTACTCAATTACTTTTAGTTATGATATTTCCTCTAGCTACTATTCTCCTTCATTCTCTCTCTCTCTCTCTCTCTCTCTCTCTTTCTCCTCTTCCCCGCCAAGACTTGGAAACATTTGTCCACGTTCATTGCTTCTACTTCATCCAGCCTATGCAATCCCCAAAGTGCCACTACCTGACTTCTGACCCCAACCAAGCTAATGAAACTGTTGCTGCCAAAGTCAGATTTGACTTATTTGTTGCCAAGCCCAAAGGTACTTTTTAGTTCTTTTAATTGACCATTCTGTGGCTTTTTTGAAACCCCGCCCTCCTTAACTCTCCATTTCCTTGGCTGCTGTGATACCACACTGTCTTGGATGTTCCTCCCACCTCTCCAATGTTCTTAATCTCCTATAGATTCCTCGTCCGCTACCCTTGACTTAATATCAGCAATCCCAGGATTCTGTCCCAAAGGCACCCTTCTTCTTATATATTAAACAACCTCAATTCCTACTTCAAATCAACATGTCAAAAGCTATTCGCATCCGTTCTCGTGTTTTTTACCCCCAATGCTGCTCCTCATCTTGGATTCCCTAGAGCAGTGGGACGCCGCGTGACTGACCCCGTGGCCTATGTCAGAGATGACTCTGTATGTCCCTGGCCCCCAGTCCACTAACTTTACTACCTCCTGACTGCTCACTTCTCTCAGTACAGAGCTGATAACTGACTTCAGTCTCTCATTGTTTCTTCCCTGGATCTGTGCAGCACGATACGAACTGGCATTATTGCAATTGCCCTCACAGGCTGCCTTGTGCTTGGGCCACATTACAGCCTAGCTTTCTAAACATGGGGATCTAATCGTATCAGCCCCCACGTTGAACCTTTCACTGTGTCATCCACAGTTGTCTGGATAAAATGCAAACTCTTGAGGAACAGTCTTCAGCAGGACCCTGAAGCTCATCTTGCCAGCCTCACCTCTCATCATTCACCTAAACTGAATCCCCTGCTGTTCTGGAAAAGTGTCATTCTCCTTCATTGATTCTGCTTGAGATTCTCTCTTATCACCCACCCTTCTCTGCTTCTCCCACTCCTACTTGCCCTTCAGGGTTAAATGTGGTTGTCACCTCTGCAATAAGCCTTCCCTGGCTTCCCCAGATTGAATCTGGCAATCTTTCTTTGCGTTTCATTTGCATCTTCTGCATACCTATAACACCGCAGTTCTTGTAATCTTGTCGTTCCTTTCCATCCCTCGGGCTGAACTCTTCAGGGACAGGAGGTGTGTCTCATTCATCTTATCCTCAGAATACAACAGAGTCACTGCTACTTAGTAGCTGATCAATATGCATTGAATGAACGGATGAACGAACTTTGGTGTGGTTCCCATTGCATAATATGCAACCTCATCATATTTTGGGTCAAAAATGTTTAAAGTCATGACTAGCTTTCTTGATAATGTAATGCCCCAGGAGAAAGATATAGTATCAAGCGAATTAATCACGCCATTCTCCACAATAAGGAAGCACTGTTGGTAAAAAGATTGGTGAGTATGAAAGTAAAAAAAAAAAAATCTCAAGAGTAAGCGACCGCATCATCTTGTAGTTTGTAATTGTGAAAGAGGTCATGGTGGCAATGTGCAACCAAACATTGACTGTAAGATGTATGTACAGGTAGAGCTGTAAAAAACCTCCAGCAATGTTTATGTTATATCAAGAACTACAGAACTGCCCATACAACTTGACCCATTTTCACCTCCCTTATAAAGTTGCCCTAAAGAAATTATTCAAAAACCAAAAAAGTGCTAAAAGATATGTAGGTTGATCTTGTTTATAATGGAAGCAACAAATAATCCCCAGGAATCAAACAGTTAGGAAAATTATGACATTAATTTTTAATGGCATAGCATTTAAGAAAAATACAAAAGTGTATGTAAGAAACAATGTATACACCCTGATTGCAACGTGAAATCATGTGGGGATCAAGGGGTCATGGAAAAATAAAAATAAAAATTGCATTTGCTGTAAATTGCTTTCAAAGTGGAAAAATGGAAAGATAAGAAACAGTATGACTCCAAGGGAAGTCAGTTTTTAGATATTTAATTAGTTTTTTTAATCTAATTATTAAATTGTTAACAATTTAGGGGCACCTGGATGGCTCATTCAGTTAAGTGTCTGACTCTTGATTTCAGCTCAGGTCATAATCTCAGGATTGTGAGTTCGAGCACCCCCTATGGATCTGCGCTCAGCAGGGAATACGCTTCTCTCCCTCTCCCTCTGCCCTTTCCCCCATGTGCAAGCATGCTCTCTCTCCAAAATAAATAAATAAATCTTTAAAAAAAAATTGCTAACAGATTCAAAGGGAAATGAATGCAGTATCTTCAGAACCTAAAGTGACTATTTACTGAACATCTATTATAGACTAGGTCCTCTGAAACATGTTCTTAGTTCATAAAATTATGACAAAGTAGGTACTCTTATTTCCATTTTATAGATGAAGGATTTGAGTTGTAGAGAGGCTAACTGGCTTATTCAAGTATCAAAGCTATTAATGGGATAGCCAGAAGTCAAATCCAGGTACACTTGGTTCTGACCCAGAACCTTTCTAATACAACATCCCACTGCAGGCCATTCTTTCACAAATTTGTATTTTAACAAACAAAAGAAAATGAAAAGAAAAGAGAGGGGCGCCTGGGTGACTCAGTCATTTAAGCATCTGTCTTCGGCTCAGGTCAAGATCTCAGGGTCCTGGGACTGAGCCCCCCATACGGCTCCCAGCTCAGTGGGAAGAGTCGGCTTCTCCTCCTTCTGCCCCTCCCCTGCCCCCGCTTGTGCACGCGCGCACTCGCGCACGTTCTCTCTCAAATAAATAAAATCTTTTTAAAAAAAATAAAAATAAATTAAGAAAAGAGAAAAATGAAAATAATTCAGAAGGAAGGAAAAATTATAAATAAGAAATACATATTCCCTAATGAGCCAAGGCTTATAAAAGACGTCAAAACAAGTATCTCTTAGTTCATTTTGTTTTGCTTTTCATTTGCTTAGGAAAGATGGTTATAGTAAGTATGTATTTATGTATTAATGGCTGGCCCTGGCCTCCTACACTCTGGGCATCCACCAGTGTGTGAATCCGGGGTAAGAGGACAGTCCTACCTCCCCCAAAATGACAACTAAAATTTAAGACCCTTGCTAACCTGAGCTCCAGCAGCAGAGTGGGTACCTGCTCAGCAATCAGAAACCCCTGCCTGATCTATCAAAAGGGAATATGACTCAAAGAAGTAGTATTGACAACTGACCCCAGAGCACCTTCCAGGGTGTGCTGAGCACAGCAGGGTGCTTTAGAGGATGTTCCTGGGCATGAACTAAGGGGTGGGCTAGACATTCAGCTTCTGGCAGCCTTGCCCATTTCCTGAGCCTGTTTCTCAGGTAGTCCCATTGAGTTACCAATTTTCCTGCCCATTTATGTTGAAGTTAACTGAAGGTGGTTTCTGTTGTTTGCAATCAAGAGCCCTAGTCAATAAAATAATTCAATAGGAACCACTGACCAAGTGATGCTAAACTATTTTGCTGCTGTTTCCCCAGGCCTCCCTCCCCGTTTCCCCCACCAAACAAAAGGTTCCTCTGATTAGAGCAGGATAGATACCATAAAATATAATAATAAGAGAGTAGCTACACACTTTAATAAAAGTCAAATTTCTAGGCCCAAGGAGGCCACATCCAGACTCCTAGGATAATGTACCTATGAAACTAGAGATGTGCTTTCTTTAATCTTGGAGAAAACATGGGAATGGAAGAATCCCATCTATAGATGTGAACATGTCTAGCCTCACCAGAAAAAGAGAAATAGAGGATTTTAAAAACTACAGATCCTGAGGTGTATCCCCTACTAAATTTTGCAGTAAATTAGGCTCAGTGCCCCATGAGCAAGCATGTGTTCACTAACGCACACAATATAAACAGCAGTTGCCTTTGGTAGTGAAGTTTCCTTCTTCCTCATATTCTGTATTTTCCACATTCATTTTCTATCATGGATGGTTTAGCCTTTTAGAACGGAGGAAAACAAATTTAAAGGTCAAATCATATCATATCATGAAAATCCTCATATCCCTTTTTGATTGGGTTATTCTCCTAGTAGATGAGTGGAATACCACAGACATCCTGATAGTGCTTTCAACAGGTACTGAGCAAAATCTCCATGAAAATCCTATGGATAAGACAAAAACATGCAGAGTGGATAATAGTAAATTTAGGAGAATTCGAGGCTGAATGACATTAGAGTTGGGTAAACTCACAGCTGGATTTACTATCGTACTCAAATTATATGTATTAGTTAGCTGGTGTCAATTTGCAGGGGAAAAGAACTCCAAACATGAATTAGGCATTGTTATGGTATGTCCTGCTCAACATTAATTACAGTGACTTGAATGTGTGATGGGTATTGGAGGGGCACTTGTTGTTTTGAGCCCTGGGTGTTATATGCAAATGATGAATCACTAAATTCTACTCCTGAAACAAAGACAAAAAATTACAATGACTTGAAGACAAAGACTGTACATGTATTATAATATTTACAGGTGAGCCAAAGAAGCATTTTGCTTATATAGGATGACAAAGTGACTCTGTAGGACCCAATTCAAGAAGATTTAAAACAAAAAACAAAAAACAAAAAACCTAATATGGCTAAATGTAAAATTCAAGATTACACTGAAAAATCAATCAGGTAAGCAAAAACTACAGGAGTCAAAACCAGATAATGATTCATGAAAAAAAAAAAATACCAGAGAATTGGAGCTGATGAGAAATAGCACCAACAGTCTGGAAAGAACTCCTACAATATCAAAGAAAGCCAACAGATCTGGTAGGCAGTATTTAGTCATAAAACATCAGTCCTATTTTGTGCAAGTCTGAGAATCATATTTTCAAGAAGGACATATGAAGTAAAAAATAATGCAAGTAAGACAACCAGAATGATAAGGGGCCTTAAAGTAATTTTAGGGAAGAATTAGAGACACTCAGCCTGGAAAAGTGTGAAGGAGGGAAAAGTAAGCAGTTTCTGATTTTTAAGACACTTTGATATGCATAGAAATATAAACTGTTGTGTGAGGGCGCCTGGGTGGCTCAGTTGGTTAAGCGACTGCCTTCGGCTCAGGTCGTGATCCTGGAGTCCCGGGATCGAGTCCCGCATCGGGCTCCCTGCTCGGCAGGGAGTCTGCCTCTCCCTCTGACCCTCTTCCCTCTCGTGCTCTCTATCGCTCTCATTCTCTCTCTCTCAAATAAATAAATAAATCTTTAAAAAAATAAAAAATAAAAAAATAAAAAAAAAAATAAACCGTTGTGTGGTTCCACAAGGCCAAAGGAGGGATAATCAGCTGTGGTGGTGAACGGCCGTGAAAAAGTTATTCATATTGAGATAGTCAGGGCAAGGGTAGACAAATAGGTTGGAGTTAAAAGTAGCAATGCTATACCGTAAGTTTATTCCACTGAACCAAGATATCTTTTGCTCTATCTTTGTGCTCCATGGCTCTGCCAGAGCTTAAAAGACTTAAAGCACAAGAAAAACAGTAGCTCTGGGGTTTGTGGCCACTAGTATCCATGAAGGGCAAGAAAATCCTCAAGGGTAGATTTCTGACCCATTTTCAAGGCACTTGTTCCCAGATCTGAAATAAATATTACATATGATTATGATGGTATGATTTGATACAGAAAGTCTTGCTCCTTGTGAATGCAAATAATAACTAAAATGTCTCTAACCCACACAAAAATAACTAGTTTGTGGCTATGAATTTTTAAATGTCATCTGTAAACTTGGAAATCCCTCCATTCCCAGGTGCCATTCTTTCTATTTGCAAATTTCCTGATCATAATCCTTCTCCTCTACCATTTCCCTCCACCTCTAGCTGCTTACTCATCCCTCTCTTGAATTCTCTTCCTCTTCTTTTTGGCCACACTGTGTCTGGTTCTTACTTTCTCAGATGCCATCTCAGCTTGTCAACACATCCCACTCCTGCTTTGTTCTATTTCCACTCTGCTCCATCTAGTGGAATGCATTTTTTTACAGCATGGTGCCAGCTTAAGAAAACATAATACTCTTTGTGGTGATGGGCTAAGAAATAAATGTAGGAAACTGTATCTATATAAAGGTATCAAAATTTCTACTCTGGTGAGATAACTTAGGTGTCATTTCCCAAACACCAGACAGAAACCTAAAATTCTGATAGCATACTTATTTGAAGAAAGTGGAAACATGTTCAGTCCAATAACAGCATATAGTCTATAAGGGCTATAAGAAATAAAAGACAGGTAAATGATTGTTTTCTCTCCTCCTATGGAAGCTTTGTTAGCATGGTACTGTTGATATAAAGTATTTGATAATTGTGAAATATGCCTTAGAGATCATTAAGAAGTTTATGCTGGGTGATAAAGTTTATAATATTAGAAAAGTGAAAATACTCCTATGCTTTGTTTCTTTATATTTATACAGAATACAAGGTGTGCTTGGAATTGTGAAAATTAATTTAATCACAAAGGCATGGGTATGGTTCCCTAGAAAACATTACATATACCTCTCTGAGGGTATTTTACAATGTTCATGGAAAATGAACTGTACAATTTACCTAGAGCCTGATGGTGTACTTTCTTTAGATATACTCTGATTAATCTGCTCATGATATCCTCATGATAAGAATCATGGGTTTTTACAGTTGGAAAGGATCTTAGAGTGTAGAGCCACAAATTCTAATTTTGTGCCCTTCCTGCATTCAGTGAACACCCTACTTGTGAATACAAGGTAACTCTGTTGAGCCTGACTGGATCAAACCTTAAAGACTCAAGCTAAATCCAATCTGGAGTAGTTTCTCCTATAATCTCACTTCTGGAGTTGAGCAACACATGAATAAACATGGGCCTGATTATTACCATCATAGAAATAAAAACTGTTATTTTTTGAATTTGACCGGGAAGAGAAAAATCAGAAATAAACTGGAAAGAAAATGAATAAAACTCTTCTGAAAATGACAGCAGGTCTAAGCACACCCCAGTCTCATGCCAACACCACCAGTTCATTCATTCAGTCATTCGCTCCCCAAACCTGTAGCTAGGGTGGTTTTTTTTTTTAAGGTTTTATTTATTTATGAGCATGAGAGAGAAATAGCACAAGCAGGGAGAGGGGCAAAGGGAGAAGTAGACTCCCCACTGAGCAGGGATCAAAACAATGCAGGGCTCGATCCCAGGACCCTGGGATCATGATCTGAGCCGAAGGCAGCCGCTTAACTGACTGAGCCACCCAGGTGTCCCTAGGGTTTTCTTCTTAAAACATAAATCTAGTCTTATCCAAAACAAGAAAGAACAAAACCTTTAAAACTCCTCATTAATTCACTAGGTGTTCATTCTTCTGGTATCACTTCATATATCACTTTCTTCAAAAACCCACCCCTGGGCAGATGTCCTCCCTATGTGCATGGTACCTTGCGGCCATCACCACCCCCCACCCACCACCG
This sequence comes from Zalophus californianus, assembly GCF_009762305.2. Taxonomy (NCBI): domain Eukaryota; kingdom Metazoa; phylum Chordata; class Mammalia; order Carnivora; family Otariidae; genus Zalophus; species Zalophus californianus. Next base: position 15,304,155 of record NC_045604.1, on the reverse strand, counting down.
ACTGAACAGTAAACTACTCAAACTCCTATTTACTGTTCATCCTCATCACCAAGAACAGTGCTTAGAACAAAGGATGTAGATAACACAGTTTTTTTGAGTGAGTCAAGGAATAAATGAAGGGATGAAACTAAGATGCCAGGGGAGCACTGGCACATAAACCAGTGAGCTGACACTGGATGTTTCAGAGCTCAGTTTTAGTCAACATAAATATAGAAAGATATTTTTTCCCAAACATAACGTCTGGATGCCAAATAATTTTGCCCATTGGGTGTATATGGATATGAGACAGCACTGTGAGAAGCCAATCTAGGATATAGTTAGTGAGTTAAGTCAGAATGGAAGTAAGTAAAATCTCCCTATTGGACTTATTAACTCCAATATCTAAGTCACTCCCTGGGGAGAATTTGGCTCTTATATAAGAATGCTAACTTTTTTTTCACCAGAACGGAGTCTAATCAAGTGTGTAAATGCTGCAATACACCAAATGGCAGAGGAGAATTAATGTTCCTCTTGTGGGCTCCTGAACTGTCTCACCACCGGGAAGTAACTTAGGCACTGAACAGAACAGAGATCATTAGAAACAGTTATGCAAAACTTATGAAGAGAAATACCCTTGCTTTACGTGAAGGTTAGAATTTCATGATCTCTTTTTAGGTGCCCTTGGAGTAGAGACTTAGGTAAAATACCAAATCTTACCCATGCATGTTCACAGGGCTCAAAGTAAGGAAAGAGAAGAAAAAAGCCAGCCTACAATCCCTGTGGTGGTCTATTGTTGGCTTCAAACACTACCTGAACAATGTTATCTTAGATGGTCTACTGAGTTAATTCCTTTGTCATATAAAAAAAATTTTTTTTTAAAGGCCACACATACCCACAAAGATGAAAACTCTGACACCACCATCACAAGCAGAATCCCGGGGAGGGGGCTGAAGTCACCAGAAACGCAGGGGAAGTAACTTGATTTTTAAGCACATACTGCTTTTCACCACAAAGTCAGAATCAGATGACAAACAGATAGGAGGAATGTTACGGCAAACTATTTGCTAAACGACAGCCACACTGGTGAATTTTGGTTTGTACATCATCAGGTTCCTTCATCCTCTGTGACTAGAGCGCCTTTGACGCCTTAAGTCACAATCACAGATGATCGGCTTGAATTATTTCTCCCTTCCGACACAGTAAGATCACTGAATTATAGTAAGACTTTGGAAGTCCTGTCTACCTGCTCATCAAACTTCATTTTGGCAATTTTTTTTCTGTTAGTAAAACTAACACACACACACACACACACACACACACACACACACACACGTAAATCTTATAGGAAAAGGCTTCTACCTTTGCCAAATTTCAGCTGGGAACAAATTTTTATGGCCAGCTAATAAACCTGCTGAAAATAGGGGTTTGATAATGGAAACCCTTCGGAGCCCTTAACTACAGTGTGCGCGGCTATAATAAAAAGAATTAATGCAGTCAATTTGTACTACTGTTCTCGGAACAAAAAACCCTATTTCAACCACAGTCTTTTCAACAGCTGATTGGCAGCCCTGTCCATTTCCCCTCTGCAGTGTTGTCAGGAGTCTTCAACATGATAATGAGCCTGTCACCATATTCAAATAGCCCTGTGACAGCAAGTTTTGTGAGTGTGACGTCCACTGCAAAGGGTCTGTCAAAAAGCACCTTTCAGAAAATGAAAAGAGAATGCTTTCCTGATGATAAACCTAATTTCTCCATAGATAAAAGAGTGAGATTTTTCATCAGATTTTGTCAGTGTTGTGTTACATTTATCTCTTCAAATGTTCCTGCTTTTTAAAAAATATACATAAATTTAGATTTGTCAGTGAAGGGGGAGAAATGATGATGGAACACATTTTTTGTTCTAGGAAACTGAGTTCATCATGTTACTGCAGAGAGGAAAGGGGAAAAGGGAGAGAAAACCCTGATACTTTTTCTATCACATTAAACCCTGGCAACAGGAGTGGGAGGCTAACTTGTTACTAGCCATCTTGTAAACTTCCAAGTGTGGGACTCCAATACTGTATGCTGCATTCTCTGAGGCCAACTGCCTCCCCCAAATACCCACAGGAAGTTGCTGTGTTGGAACTGTGTCTCCACACAGGCACCTCTTCAGTGACCTAGAGAATCCGTGACTATTCACAGCAGAGAGGCTCCTCCTGCTTCAGGATTTGAGGGTTATGTTACTTCGGTAAATTGTATTTATTGGTTGGCAGAATACCGGGAAAAGTGTGTTCTCACATTTCGGCACGTTAAAGTATTTTGTGTGTAACTAAGGTATTAAAAATTCCTACCGTTGAGGGGAAAAATTAGGTTTTCGTCAGTTATAAAGAGTTATTTTATCAAAAGCCCCCACTCTCTTGAGCATTGTTTAAATTTCGGCTCCCCATTCCTCACCAATGCAGATAAAAGCTCAGCGTGTCCAGCATAAATACAAAAACCTAATTTAGGTATCTTCTCAGAAGCGATGTGTGTATACATATATATATATGTGTATATAAAATACATATAGATGCTGTGCATACATGTTATCAACCTACATAAATGCATGTACTGTACATATGTATTGTGTGTATATAACATGCATGCAATATACCTATGTACATGCATAAGACACACACACACACACACACACACACAGCGGGAAGAATGTCAGTGTTACACTTTGGGGATGTTAGCATCTCAGATTTTAATAAAATTCACACACACCGGACCCACAGAAAACTGGGAAGCTCCACGGCATTGTAGTGGAGGGGTGGAAAGAGGGTTGGGATGAAGAAGCAGGGGGAGAGGAAGCCAGCAGAGAACTGTCATTCTCTCACTCCTGAGCTGCCCTGAATACCACCTTCAGCAAATAAACACATGCAGGAGGTCCCAGAGGCTTCTAAGAAAGAAACCTATGTAGAAATGTAAATCCCATGCCTACTTTACCTCAGGCTCTGTGACAATAAAAGAAAACCTTATTTGTTAGAAAGCACACATATTCTGTCCAGTGTGCGACCATATGGCTTAATTCATTACTATTTCTATATTAAACTATATCCAAACATCTTTAAAAGGTATTACAAAACATACATATAACTTGTGTCTCAGTAGCCTGGTTGTGGCTGATGGCTCATGTCGAAGTCCCATTTTTAAAACAATATTTTCTTTAATCCTCTGACTGTAGGACAACTTCTGTCTCTCTATGAGGGGAACAGCATTTGAGAAATCTTCTCACTATTCAAAAGCAGGGGACTCGCAGGAATTCTCATTCTACCAGTTTCAAAAAACACACCTCCTTTTGGTTGAGGTTCGAATATTCCAAAAGGGCCTGTTGATTAAATAAAATGATAATTTCATGTTTTTGTATGTACCACATACATAAAGCTGACATGAATACAGAGTTTTCTTCATGAAAAATTAATACATTTTGGTGGGGGGGGGAGGGAAACCTCAATCTTTGCAACAGAGATTATCCTAAATAGACCAAGGAGGATTAAAGTTAAAAACACACACGAGGCTTCTTTAAAAGTATGATTCCCCCTTACTAGTCAATAACTAGTGAGGCTGAAATGATTGAAGAGTTCTAATTTTTTTAATTCCAGAGAAAGAAAAGGAAGCAAAGGGGTAAAGCAGGGTGGGGTGTGGAGGAGAGTAGGGCCTCCCCAATATGTGTAAATGTAACCCCTGAAAGAAGATAAAAGTAACTAATTAAGGATCAGCAATAAATTTGACCAATTTTAAGTTCGTCAGCTGGAGGGAACTATTATAAAGCCAATAAATAGAGCTGCAGACAGCTGGCTTTGTGCAATACCCTGCTCCTTTGCCTAAACGTTTAAACCATTGATTTATTTGGGATTAAAAAAATGAAATCTCAGACTAAGCTATTCCCAACATACAAAGCAAATTCCAGAATCTTGAAGACTTTCATTGTCTCTGAAAGTCATTGTCACCACCCTAATCCCCTCATTAAAGCTAAAGAAATGCTGGGATGGCATTAAAATGAATGCAAACCATTTGCAGCAATCTCCTGCTCACACCACCTCCAAATGAAGGCAGGCACATTGCATAATCCAGGCAGCAAGAGCTCCTGACAGGTGGATGATTTATGCTCATAGTCAGAAGAATCGGAGGGCCTGCAGAGGAGACAGCATGAGCAAGGCGGTGGCGAGACAGATGCTCTCAGTGGGCTTGCAGGGGCTGGCAGGCTCCAGCTAGTTCAGGTGCAACCTGGACACTTTAAGTGCTGAACTCCTATTGCCTGGATTCCAACACTCTGATGTGCCATTTGCAATACTGTATGCAATGTACACAGTGAATAAACTGTCAACTCCAGGCAAGCACTCTCTACATGGTGCCTATACCCCTTGTACGCCTAGATACTATCCCAGCAACAGAGGCGAAAGGAAACCTATTTTTGTCAAATGAGTTTTATAACACAGATGTAAATATCATGTAGTTCAAAGATCTGCAGTCTTGAAAATATGTAGTCCAGGTATGGTAAGTGGAGAATGACAAGATCCCCGAACAACCGGATCGATATTAAAGATTGCACAGTGGGATTAGCAGAAACACACCTCAGCAGAAAACCGACATTCCTGTCAATTATATTAATTATTTTTCAGATACATGACATGCTTTCATGACATTTTATTATGAAAAGGCATTTGAATATTTGAGAGGAAAATGAATAAGGGATGGATAAAAGAAAGGATCCCTAAAGGGCTGAACAGCTTTGAAATCAATCTTTAAAATAGTTTTTCAGAATTTCTCTCAATAGCCCCACACAATAACAATCTGGTAAAGATTATGGTATTGGTTAAAAGGGTAGATAAACCTAATTACAGCTATTGACGACAAATTACTGCTACTCCGATCTCTAGCACAAGGTATTAGCCAGCATTTAACTGGTCAGCAGTAAACCACCAATGGACAGAGGAATTCACTCCATGGATCCACATAGAACTGTATAGATAGATCACCACGTCCGTGCTCAGCCCAGTATCTCTGAGGCACAGAGCTTCAGGCATCAGGGAAAGGGTAAGCATCCAAATGTACAAGCTTCAGGTTATCTTGGATGAATGTGACTTTACTTTCAACTCCTAGATACTGCAGGGTCAAAGGTAGAGCTGCCAATGAGAATTAAAGACACAGGCATCCCTTTAATTAGGTAACAGTATTCAAAGACGTGTAAAATCCCAAGAAGCCACTCTGCAAAGCCTGAGTTATGGTGCTTTCCTGGGGGAGCAGGGGGCGGCGGAAGGTGGGCAGTGGGCTTTTTTCTAGCACCGCTAGAAGAGAACTTTTTTTTAAAGAAGAAAATGGAATACATTGTAAGTAATTCAAAATGCCTCCAGACTTTACAGTTCTCCCTGGAGAAAAAACTCAAACAATTTCAAGTCTTCACAAACTGCATCCAAATCCTTTTTCTAACTTCATTAAGCTCCAGTGCTTAAAAATCGTTCATAGCAAGTACTTTAATTAGAGACAAGCCATTGCAGGGAGAGCTCGACAGGCGGTGTGTCCACCCAGTAAACAGACTGGCCAGGGGGAGAGTCTCTTACTCAATGGGGCGATGCAGCGAAAGGGCAAACTGGGGGGCTGACACATTCCCTCCTTCCCCAAAAGGAAACTGGGGGCCTGGCGGGGGGGAGGCGCTACAGAGAGATTCAAACGTCGTTCTGGCCTCACCAGTACTCTGCCAGTTTACCATTATATGTACAGAGAAAATCTGTTAAAGAAAGCACATTCGAAGAGCAGCGGAGAATGAAGTCATCTGCGCTATGTACTCTGAATTTTCCTTGTTTGTTTCACCTACTTCCTCTAGCCTCCCTCCTTTTTCCACTTTGCCTTCTCTGTCTCTCTGGGCAAACCATTCCAACCCCCATACTTGGGGACTGAAACCACTGCCCAGAGTCCCACAGTATAAGCACAACACCAGCATAAGTGCACGCAGGTGCCACATGGAACTCCGAGATGCTGCATTTATTTCACGTCCAAAAGTCAATCCAAGGCTGGAAAGGGGGTGGCAGAAAGGGGAAGGAGGGGAGAACCCGAGGAGAACAATTCCCATGCAGGAGTAATGTATGCTCCCTCCTTCCCCGGCTGGAATAATGACTTTGAAGCAGAACTTGAGAAGCCAAGTGAAGAATTCGCAGGTTCCAAGTGGCTTGCCATTTTAAACTCAAAGTTGTTTAGAGATCTAAACACACAGCAACAAAAAACCTAAAACAGAACAGTTTTTGTTAAAAGTTCTAGGTGGAGATAGAAACCCTTTCTTCCCCAGTGACTCATACACTCTTTATCCTGAAAAGCCAGAACTGAATGAACACACGAACATGTACAAAAGTAACCAGAGAGACCATAAATTCCACTTTGGAAAAAGTTAGCAATGATCTGGATGAGAAGTGATTCCATGAATTCAAGGTCATTTGTTTCTGGTCCGTGACAGACTTTCCTGCCGTCCCCCCGCCCCTCCCTAATCCACAGAGGGGTCTCTGTAATTCTGGCAGGTTCTGCTGACCCTGCCTGTCACCTTCAGATCTCCTGCACACAGGCAAGGGTCTGGGGCTGGAGTCACACAGAGCATTAGTGGGGACCTCTGACCCAGGGAGCCATGAAGAGCAGCAGTGGAAAGACAACCCAGGCCTGCTGTGAACATAGCACTTGGTCATTTTGGAGGGGAAAAAAATCCCAGGAAGATGACATTTGAGAACAAGCACAGCCGATCCATTTTTGTTTTATCTAGGCAGTGTCCTAAACACTTGGACAACAAAATAATAGGGATGCTCATGCTAATAATGAGAATAATAATAAAAATAATCGCTAATATTCACCAAGGACTTACATATTTTTTTAAGACTTTATTTATTTATTTAACAGAGAGAGACACAGCGAGAGAGGGAACACAAGCAGGGGGAGTGGGAGAGGGAGAAGCAGGCTTCGCACGGAGCAAGGAGCCCGATGCGGGGCTCGAACCCAGGACCCCAGGATCATGACCCGAGCTGAAGGCAGATGCTTAACGACTGAGCCACCAGGCGCCCCACCAAGGACTTATATTTGTCAGGCATCGTGCTAAGTATTTTAAATACAGTATCTTATTTAATCCTCGCAGCAAACTCTGCAGGATAGTCATCATGATTACCATCACTACTTTACAGATGGAGAAACTGAGGCCAGAGGCATTAAGAAACATGCTAGTAACTGACAACTGAACAGCCACTCCGGGTTGTCTATTAGCAAATCCCATACCTTAATAATGCACAGTGTGGAATGATGGATTAATAACACAATTTCAAATGCACTAGCTTCATTTTGCAAGTATCTTACACCTGTGCCTTTGTAATACACCCCACGACTTAGTGGAATTTGGCCATGTGAAAAGAAACTAACAATTCCTGATTCTTCTCTCCACTCCCCTGAGCTCTCTGATTCTTTAAAAAACCCAGCCACGAAGAAAAACGAAAGGAAAAATTAAAAAAAAAAAAATGACTAAGATATAGTGCCTTAGCACTTCACACTGGGAGACTTTTTATCAGTGATCTCTCTCACTCTGACGGGAAGGAGACGGCAGGAAGAGCCTCACTACTAGCCCCTGCTTCCCTGGCCCATGAGCTGTTTTCCAATGTGCAAATGACTCTGGTCTCCCAGGACTGTTTAAGGGTTCAGCTGACTACAGCACCGTCTCCTTCTGGGTTTCCAGTTAAAATCAATGCATTAACGGAGGATGCTAGTTAGATTCTGTAACTGCAAGTTAAGAAAGGTGAGGAAGAAAAGAACTGCTAGCTTTATAAGCTTGAGAACTTTCAAAGAGGCCAGTTCCCGAGTGGCATTAAAATAGAAATATAATTACTTGTAAAAGCTGGGGGATTTTGTTCTTTTCTACCTTTACAAAACTTCTGATAGATTTTCTTTGCTGCAGCACATAACCAAACAGCTAAAAATGTGTGAGATAACCAGGAGATGCTCTAACATTTCTTAGGCGCACAGCATTTGAATTGAATTTCTGTTCCTTCTCCTTTGTCACCATTAGCGAAGCTTTACTTTTCCACACTATCCTCTCCAGATCCTAATTAATGACTTCTGGGGAGACCTACAGACATATACGGAATTGTTGAGAAATACATTTCTTCACAGACCACAAATTTGGACCTGTTGACTGCAGAGCATGAAATTTTCTGCTACAAATGGAAAATGAAATCATCAGACAATGACCGCGACTGCCCCTTGGGGACAGATGCTAGGTACTGGAAATCTCTTCCTCTAAACAATAGCCTATGATAGTCTACATGGAACGGGTGCTGGTCAGAAATAGGAGTAGCTCAACATTATTCAAACCATTGCTAAGAAAAAGTACAAAATATTGTACATAGAAACTTCAAGAAATAATATTGCGCTCTGGTACAGAACAATATTTGCAGGAATCAGAAAAAGGTTCCCGTTATCACCCAGACCCCTTGTTTTAGAGTACCTACAATAAGGAATGATTCTGGAATTTTAGCAGCTCTGGAACCAAAACCATTCTCTGAAATAAAGGTCTCCTTGCTCTAAAATAATATTTCATCTCTTGGCACTTGTAAGATTAATTAAGGGGAGAACCAAAGGACTTCATTAGGAATATCAGAACAGCATATGGGCTTCAGAGTCTGAAAAATCCAGATTGAATCCTGGCTGTACCATTTACTACTTGTCTGATTTTATGCAAGTTATGTATACAAGTTATTTCAAATAGATCTTAGTTTTCTCATTTACATTCACCAATTTATCAAGTATCTATGGGAAAGATAGATAAAAATATTTTTCTTTCTTGCTTTCTTCCTTTTTTTTCTTTCTACTCACGATATACCAATTGCTACACTGTCAGGGTATTCAATATAAATTCAATACAACATGACTTCTGAAATACACAATTCCGTCATGGTCACGTACATATAAAGGAAAATGTAAAAGTAATTTATATATGATGATAGCCCACAAATTGTTCCTAAAAACATTATTTGTGACAAAATTGTTTCTGCACTCAAGTTTTAATAATGTAACTGAAAGCTTAGTAAAGTAGGCTTAAAAAAAGAAAAAAAATATGCAGTTATATTTTACTGAGCACCTGCTATGTGACCATCATTATGCTAGGTGTTATGGAGAACTAAAATATAAATAATACAGTCCTTGTTTTCAAGTTGTTTATGCTTCTCTATGAGACATACTAAGTGACTACAGAATACTAAAAATAAATAATAACAATATTTTTGGAGTGTTTGTTGCTTGCACCATGACAAGAATATTACATCTATTACCTCATTTAAACCTCAAAATAACTCTCTGATGCAGTTATAATTACAACCCCCATTTTACAGATAAGGTTTAAAAAGGGTAAAGTAACTAACTTACTTGAGATATCACTGCTATTAAGTAGTAAAGTTTGGACTGAACCCAAATTCTATTTCTCTGCACTGTCCAATATGGTAGTCATCAGCCATGCGGGGCTACTTAATTTAAGTAAAATTTAACTAAAGTAAAAAATTCAGTTCTTTCATTGCTTTAGACCCATTTCAAGGGCTCAGTCAACACCCACAGACTCCATTTTATCTGAGAGACCAAGCTTCTTATCTTTCCACTCTACTTCCCTCTGTGGAAAACATGATGTTAAAAATGCTAAGTTGTATGAAACAGAATATAAAAGGTGGTGAAATTCAGAAAGGGGAGAAACCTATATGACTGTACATAATTAGGCCCATGATGGATTATAAACCCCACTAGGGCAGAAACATGTCTGTCATGTTCACTTTTAATCCTTGGCACTTAATAAAGAGAGTTGTATGGAGCCGTGTCTCAAAACACCTTTATTGAATGGGTGGGTAAAAGATGGATGAATAAACATTTGGAGATGGGCTAGACGAGACAACTGTGTCTCATTTGGATTCATACGTAACTAGAAAGCAGCTCCTGGAGAAATAACCTGACCCCAACTCTAGGTGTTACAAAGAACAGGGTGTATTTTCACATGGCAGATAGAAATATTTACACAGATTAGACCATAAAACAAGAATCCACTTCCCTTCCAAATATTTCCAAATTATGCATGAATTGATAATAACCTAAGACTGGCTAAAGTCAGAGTAACCGCCATTTAATTGGCTTCAAATATACTAATGATTATGATAATGTTGATACTAAAGAGATTTAATAGGCCTGGAGATAAATGTCTAGGAGAGCAGAGAGGTAAATCCATGGGAGAAGGGGGTTGGGAGGGGATAATTATAGAGGTCATCAGCTTGGGAATCACCAAATAGCAACTCACTACAATTGTAAAGAAACTCTGCTTTCAGAGGAAATTTTGACATTAAAAAAAAAAAAAATTAAGGGTATGGGAGGAGGGGAAGTTGTATGGCCCAAAAAGTTACATGTAAGGGAGAAATTTATTTGGAGGAAATTAAATGGACAGGCTAGGGAGAAGCCACAAAATAGTGGCTCAGGTGGCCTCAAAGGAAACACTTAAATAGCTAAGAAATAAGAGGGAGACCGGCAAAATGGACTTAGCTTCCTATGGGGGTAACATGCTGGCTGGAGCTCCAAGACAGAACCAGAAATAGGCACAGATCTAAGTTGAAATACATGCTAAGTTAAACTAGGTAATGTAAACCATCTCATTCTTTTTTTTTTTTTTAAGATTCTATTTATTTATTTCAGAGAGACAGAGAGAGAGAGAGCAGGGGGAGAGGGTTAGGGAGATGGAGAAGCAGACCCCCCCACTGAGCAGGAAGCCTGACTTGGGGCTTGATCTCAGGGCCCTGGGGTCATGACCTGAGCCAAAGGCAGACGCTTAACTGACTGAGCCACCCAGGCGCCCCTAAGTGATCTCATTTTTATATATTCTACTCCTTAAATTCTCCACATCCCCAATGTACCTAAAATCTCTAGGAAAATTGTTCAGGCATCTTAAAATTATGATTATGCAGTCTATGGGGCGCCTGGGTGGCTCAGTTGGTTAAGCATCAGCTCTTGATTTCAGCTCAGGTTGTGATCTCAGGGTCATGAGACTGAGCCCCACATCGGGCTCTGTGCTGAGAATAGGATCTGCTTGAGAGTTTCTCTCTCTCCCTCTCCCCCTCCCCATCTCGCACATGCATGCAGGCGCTTTTTCTCTCTCTAAAATAGAAAAGAAAATTATGATTATGCAGCCTATGTAGCAAAAACTTGATAGCTAAACATGTAATCGTTGAGAAAAGTAGGGAAGCGATTATGATCACAGATACACATAATCCTGGGAGAAACAGGTTAACTAAAGGGCAACTGCTAAGAAATCCTTCCTTTGGGTTTTGCCATAGGTCCATCTTATTACCACAGTCACCTATAAAGGGAGCAGCTGTTACCAATGGGATTTTAAAATAGTAGAAATCCTGGGGCGCCTGGGTGGTTCAGCCACTGGGCGTCCGCCTTCAGCTCGGGTCATGATCCCAGGGTCCTGGGATCGAGTCCCCACCTCGGGCTCCCTGCTCAGCGGGAAGCCTGCTTCTCCCTCTCCCACTCCCCCTGCTGTGTTCCCTCTCTCACTCTGTGTCTCTCTGTCAAATAAATAAAATCTTTAAAAAACATAAAAAATATATAAAATAAAATAGTAGAAATCCTAATACTCCTGTCAAAGGTCTCCATAACGCTTCCTCCCTCCCAAACCAGCTCCATGTTAATCTCCTTTAATGGCGGGAGTCCCATTCATGTCAACTTCAAAAAGCTGAAGTCAGGTAAAAATAAAATCAGCTTCAACTCATCGCACCTGAGGATCAGTTATTGTGCCTGGGCTGTCCAGTCTACTTGGATGAGACTGAGAGGGAGTGGCGGGTCCCTGCTGTTTGTTCTAGTAGCCATAAAGCCACACTGGCTCTCGAATGGCACAATCTGCCATTCACTTCATTCTGGTTTGCCAGGAAGCCCAAGGATGGACTCCCCACCAGTACCATCAGGCTCAGGGAATTTGGCTAGCACCAGGCACCTCAGATTTCTGCCAGCTAATTGGCTTTGGGGAAGCCACTGACCTACTCTCCACTGAGTGGCTTTTGTGAACCTGGAACCCAGCCTGCCTCTCATCATTGATCAACCTTGGCCAAGCCAGCTGGCTTCTTCCTTTGCAGACAGCTTGCCTTAGGGCAGCTGGTTGGGGGCTCTACAACCCACTAAGGGAGAGAGAGGCAAAACTATAGAACAATCTCTCAAGAAATGACCGGCGCTGACTTTCATTTGAGGGAGACTTAGGAATGAACAAAATCATGTAGGATACTTGATATACCACAGATGGAGTTGCGCTTTGCACAGCCTTAACGAGAAAGGTAACTAAACTAACCAGTCGGCAACGGCACCCGACTGAAATGGGCCTTATTCAAATGTATGCCAGATGCCTTTACATTAAATCCAAGTACAATGTCGTGAACGTCCGTGCCACAATGAGAGATGTGTGTGCTGGTGGAAAGAAACAGAAATCTGTTGTCTGGTGGCCCATGGGAGGAAATTCCACATCAGAGTCCTGTCTGGCTGGGCCCCCCTCCCCCACCCCTCCCTACACACGGTGCTGTCACTGTACTTTCAGGATATGAGCAAATGTGGAAACAGGTCCCCACCCCCCCCGCGGGGTGAAATCCACTGGGAACTTTTTATAATCCAAAGGAATAAAAAAAAAAAATTGGTAGCATATTAGATAAATGCTGGCTTCCTATTTCAAGTTGACAAATGGAAATGACAAATGGGGACAATCAAATAAATGATTAACTTTTAATAGTATTCCAATTAAAGCAGGAGGAAGGGAGTTAAAAAGAGCCTTTTCTTACCATTTCAATCTTTCTGTCCTCTCTAACCCAAATGCAGCAAGGATAGATGTACTCTGTTCAAATGATTCTTGGTGCTGTGTCTGGTAAGTCCACAAGAGAGAGTCTACTTCATTTCTAATGTAATTGTTGTATTTCAAAAATAAATAAATATAAAATTGTTCCCGAGTACCGACGTGCACAGGGAGTATGTGACAGCCTAAGATCCACACAGATTATATACAGAATCATGGATAAATCTTTAAAACTTTGGTACTCCAATTTTCCCCGTGAATAAGAGGTAAGATCGTAATATTCCAGTGGTCCACTGTGGCCAGATCCTCCAAACAACTGAGGCAGACTGTACTCAAAGTCGGTAAATCAAATTCACTCCTTTCTACAAAGGCAAAACTTATAAGGAATTTGGTTCTAAAGTTCTAAAAATTGGAGCCAGAAAGTAAGCCGATGCCAAAATGTTCCTCTATGCTCCAACTTGGATTTATAGAAGATGTCATACACTCTTTGACAAAAACACAGACCCCTGAAATAGGGTTCCCAGGAACTGAACAGCTTGAGTGTTGCTGATGTTTATTCATACAGTTTATAACGGGCAAGTTATTCCAAAGTTTATGTTGGATCTCAAGAATCTCAGAATGGGAAGTGACCATAAAAGATACTCTAGTCTAAACCCCACATGGTACTTGAACTTGTTCTCTACATCTCCCGCAATGATGGGAAATTTACTGCCTTCCAACACAGTTCATTCTATTTCTGGACATTCAGTGAAGAACTCAAAGCAATGAAATGAGTCCTGATTTTTTTTTTAAATGGTTGACTTAAATAATTTTTTAAGAGTTCGGTATCTCCTGAATACCCATAGCCTCTGAAGAATCCCAAGCTAAATATACACTTGAATATTACTATGGTTCACAAAGACAAATATATTAAACAAATATAGAGCAGAGGCAATACAGCCAGAATGCCTGTCATAAAATCTGGTCTCTTATTGTGCATTGTGAGAACTCTGGCAAGTAACATTATCTCTCCAAGCTTTCATTCCTCTGCAAAATGGGGAAATACCCACCTCTGGGGGTCATTGTAAGGAACAGTAAAAAGAAAAAAAAAAAAAAAAGCTAACTAAAGCACATAGCACATAGCCTAATGCATATTAAGCTCCCAAGAATTATGTTATTACCCCTTACCTGCAAAACCTTCGCTATTCATTTTGAGACAGACGGTTCAAGTTTCCTATCACCAAAGCATGACCAAAAAAATCACCATCTGGTAATGCAGTATCTGTACATGAAATAACTTTTTGTGGCACTTAAATACATTCCCAAACGGCTTCATGTCAGGACAAAGCTCACAAAGAAAGTGCTCTTTGCTATTGCTTATATTATAACTTGGGAGTTTTGTTCAATACTCTGCATTAATGAGAGAGCTTCTTAGGATAATATTACAACAGAGAGTGCAAGAAATACCAGTGAGGTCAATGCAGTTCTATTAACTGTCATCTAACACAGAAATATTTTCCTTGAATACCATTAAAGCTTTTTCCTTTTCTTTGTTCTGCTTTTTGAAGGCAGTAGGAACCCAAATTTCCCTACCAATAATTTCTGTTTTCGACTTGGCAGCATAATGAGACTTGAGGAAAAAAAAATCACCTTGGCAATGTCTTCTTCAGAGGGTTTTTACAAAAGATATTTTGTTAGGATAAATTGCACTAAGCAGTTTCTTTAAGTAAGCAAAAACAAATCAGCTTGTTACCAAATGACCTGAGTAGCTTTCTATTTTTTAAAGAGAACCTACCTGGAAAATGCTATACCCTCTGAATGAACATTTTGTTAAAATGGAAGCTATGAAACAGAAGGGTAATTAGACAAGTAAGTTGCTCTTTGCTCTCCTGCTGATAGGGTAAACCCAGAAGACTCTCAGAGTTCCCACTGCCATGTATAAATCAAGACACAAGCTGTGGTTGCAGGAAAACAGTTCTGGGATAATTTTTCTTTAGATCCTGGGGGCTCAAGATAACTGACTGAAGAGATGTAGTGGCAGCTAAATGAATAAATGTATAATTTGTGTTCTGTCTCATATACATGCATATATGTGCACGCACAAACACACACACACACACACACACACACACGTGCACACAAACGCTTACACCTTCTCTTAACTAAAAAGCAGAAATGGGAAGTATACCCCGTGGACTGTGATGAGATCCCTCAGAAGAAACAGGGCCTCTGGACAAAGAATCTTCTAATGTGGAAGAAGAGAAACTACTATCACCTCTCTACTGCTACCATTTCTTCCACCCAAAGATTTCCTAAACATTAGGTCAGCCCTGTTAATTCATGAGTCAGAGGAAAAGATGAGGGTCTTCCATTCTAGAGTTACTGGCAATGATTTGTCAAGCCCAGATTTAAGCAGGACAGAGATGAGAGGACCTTCTTAAGATACTGGAGATCCACCCACCCAGGAATGAAAATAAGAGAATTCTAGGGACGCCTGGGTGGCTCAGTGGGTTAAGCGTCTGCCTTTCGCTCAGGTCATGATCTCAGGGTCCTGGGAGAGGGTCCCACATCCAGAACAGGGACCCTGCTTCTCCCTCTGCCTGCCGCTCCCCCTGCTTGTGTGCTCCCACGCTCGCTTGCTCTCTCTCTCTGGCAAATAAATAAAATATTAAAAAAAAAAA